>NC_090649.1:481157222-481287222 GCF_040937935.1 Hyperolius riggenbachi
AATCATTCACATTGTTACGGAAATAAACAGTGCCTGAATACTTTCATATGCCCCGAAATGCTGATCACTTGGCCTCTGTGCCTGTTTGCAAAACATTCAGATGAGCTCAAAGGCAATGTTTTTTTACTATGTCCTCCCACCGGGAAGGCTCTGAAGCCCTACCGGTCCTCTCTGCGTCCCCTCCTTCCAATTCGCTGGAATAGATTTTTTGGGATGTGGGAAGAAAGCCCTGCAAACATGGGGAGAACATACAAACTCCATGCGCATAATGTCCCGGCTCAGATTCAAACTGGCCATACATCAGGAGACTTGGCAGTCAATCAATATAATCGAATTGGATAAAAATCCAAGAGCATGCACAATCGACAATGCAACCAATTACATGGACAGAGCATGGAGCCAGTGGCGGACAGGTACAGTATTCACACATGAACACCGGGGGGCAAGTTTTATACTGGGAGGATATCACCGGGGGTTCTGTCGCGCTCATCCCGATATCACAGGCACCTGATCGATTCATGCGACCAATTTCTGCCTGAAATTGGTTGCATCCTCGATCAGGCGTGCTCTTGGCGGTTTCCACCCAACTTGATAAGAACAATCAAATCGAATGGTTGATTGGCCGTTAAAGGAATACGATCGATGTATGCATTTATTTGGAAATGCTGTATGTTGTAGCACACATTAGGACAAGTACTAGGAGTAATTTGATTCCTCACACAGCTGTTCCTCTCAGCTGTAAAATCCTCCGTCAGTTTTGGCGTCAGTGTTGGATACAAAATGTATCTAATACTGAGGGCTCCCAGAGGGCTAGACCATGCCTCTGCAAAGGGGAGATGCTATCAACTCCTCAGTTTATAGTTTATCACCTTGCTGAAAGAATCTTGTTGATATGGTGGTAAGGGGGTTAAAGATTCTAGCAATGTGTGTTATTTATCTTTGCTTCTCTTGACTGATAAAGATACTAATAATGCTAATTGTAGACAGTGGTCTGCCCCTCTCAGCAGCTTGTAAAGTGAATGCAGCCTGGAGTGAATCACCTCAAGCAGGTAGCCAGTCTGAGTGTAAACACAGACTAGTGTTATAGCTAGTTATATTCCAGCAATATTACAGCCTCAGATCAGCCTATTTCTCCTCATGTCTGCTGCATGCAGGGCCGGCCCGCTCATGAGGCGGGGTGAAACTTTTGCCTCAGGCGGCGAAATTCCAGGGGCGGCACCCGCCCGTCCGTGGGTGCGGGGAGCCGGCCGCCGAGCTGGAGGGGTAGCTGGCAGGACGGGGGTATTGGGCCTAGCGGCGGGGAGGGGGGTCGGACCCCTCCCTCGCCTGGGTCCCCCGTGCTCCGTTCCCCTCCAGCCTTAAATACAAGCAGCCGCTATGTGTAAGAGGCACGGGCGGGGAGGACTCACCTCTTCCTCGTTCCAAGCGTGCGCTCCACTGACGTCACTTCCTGCAACGCTGCAGGAAGTGACGTCAGTGGAGCGCACGCTGGGAAGAGGTGAGTGTCCTCCCCGCCCGTTCCTCTTACACATAGCGGCTACTTGTATTTAAGGCTGGAGGGTAGCGCAGTTCGGGGGACCCAGGCGAGGGAGGGGGGATACGACCCCCTCCCCGCCGCTAGGCCCAATACCCCTGTCCTGCCAGCTACCCCTCCAGCTCGGCGGAAATTTTTTTTTTGCCTCAGGCGGCAAATAGTCTAGGGCCGGCCCTGGCTGCATGCTGTGAGTGACACAGTGAAATATATTTGTGAGCTGTGTGACAGAGTAACCAAGCAGCTCAGAGTGACCCAAACTACTATGAGCTGTGTGAGAAATGAATTTTTAAGCAGGGATAGTGAGAGAGAGACCTGGGTGAATAAATAAAGTGCCCCTAGCACTAGTGGCAATGTGTACACTAATGCTGGGAATACACGTTTCGTTTTTGCCTTCGTTTAAACCTTCGTTTCAATTGTGCCTTTTGTCCTTTTCGATCCCGAAATAATTGACCGTACGGTTAATATCACCACCCACGGTTTCGTTTTTTTTTTCGATTCTGATTGTTTCGTTTTTCCAATGATCGAAGGCTGCAAAGAAACGAAACGTAGTACAGGGACGGGCGGCATAAACGAATATGTAATCGATCTGAACAGCCATCAAGCCTACCAATGGCTCGATTAGATGGATAAAGAGAGATAATATCAAACATGTTCGATCACTAGTCGTTCGTTTTTGGGGTCTATTAATCGAAACTATAATGAGATTATGACTATTTTCACATACGTTTTCAACACTCGATTCGTTTACCGAACGAATCGAAGGCAAAAACGAAACTTGTATTCCCAGCATAATATAGAGTATTAAAAAAAAAGTTGTTTCAATCGATAGTATTCCTTTAAGTCACCTGATGGATTGCCACATTTAGTGCCTGCCATGATTTTGAGGCTCTTTCCCATTGCACAAATAGTATCTGTCCTGTCAGATTTGGTTTCTGGCTAAGTTATATTTTTTGTTATATTGATGATTATTTTTTTTTCCGTGCAGCTGATGTTTGGACAATGCAGCCATTTGGCTGACCACGGCATTGTCTGTGGGCACCTTTACACCAGATTGATAATCTGACTGTCATAGGATGGCCTATGCTAGGCATGTCCAAAATATGGCCCGGGGGCCAAATGCTGCCCGCCGAGCCTGTTCGTTTTTGGGTTTTTTTAAAACAAATTTTAATGATATTTTAGTAGTAAAACACAACCGTATCTTTGAAAAAAACATTTTCTGGTGGCCCCCAAAGCCCTTTGGCCCCCAGTTCTTAATTCCATGCAGTCTGTAGCTGTTGTGCCTCATGTAGGGGCCCTCTTGTGTCATTGCTCTTCCTGTCTCCCCCTTTGTTCGCCAGTAGGTTATCAGCTACCACTGAAGCAGTTACAGCCACTGATTAGCAGCTGCCACTGTGCCAGCAGCAGTAACGGCCACTGATTAGCAGCAGCCACTGTGCCAGCATCAGTAACAGCCAGTGATTAGCAGCAGCCACTGTGCCAGCAGCAGTAACAGCCACTGATTAGCAGCCGCCACTGTGCCAGCAGCAGTAACAGCCACTGATTAGCAGCTGCCACTATGCTAGCAGCAGTGACCACCACTGATTAGCAGCTGCCACTGTGACAGCAGCAGTAACAGCCACTGTGACAGCAGCCGCCACTGTGACAGCAGCAGTAACAGCCACTGTTTAGCGGCCCCCACGGTGCCAGCAGCAGTAGCAGCCACTGATTAGCAGCCGCCACTGTGCCAGCAGCAGTAACAGCCACTGATTAGCAGCCGCCACTGTGCCAGCAGCAGTAACAGCCACTGATTAGCAGCTGCCACTGTGCCAGCAGCAGTAACAGCCACTGATTAGCAGCCGCCACTGTGCCAGCAGCAGTAACAGCCACTGATTAGCAGCCGCCACTGTGCCAGCAGCAGTAAAGCCCACTGATTAGCAGCCGCCACTGTGCTAACTGCACACGGTGTATGGGTTATTTCCTGTGGAAGTGTTTGATTTGACATGTCACAGGCATAGTGTACCTAACGGCAATCATCAAAAACTGTATTTAATTTTGCTAGTTCTGCCGGATAGCGCTTTGAAGAACTATATGGCCCTTAGCCTAAAAAGTTTGGCTACCCCTGCCCTATGCACACACTAACCGTCACAGCCTGTGAGCATGCTGATACTGTGTGTTCTCTCTGCAATATTTCCTTATGTTTATTGTTTTCTTAGGTGCCAGAAACTGCTACCACCAGCTCTTCATGAGCAGCCTGCTGATGGATCTGAAATACAAGAAACTTTTTGCCATCCGTTTTGCAAAAGTAAGTTCTATATTTCCTTCTGAAACTTTCACTGAGTTTTTAGCTTTATAAAAGAGCTCCGCCCATTGTGGCAGGAATGGTAAACCACGCCCCTCTGCATGCAAGCGTCCTCTACTTCCCATCTCAGCGTCGCTTAGTCATGATCCTCGATGTTCTTTTGGTCTCTGTACTTTCTGTGCAATGCTTTAAAGGACAACTGAAGTGAGAAGAATATGGAGGCTGCCATATTTAATTCCTTTTAATCTCTACTAATTGCCTGGCTGTCCTGCTGATCTATTTGGCTGCAGTAGAAACAAGCATGCAGCTAATCTTGTCAAATCTGACAACGACAGAAATACAGGTAGTCCCCGGTTAATAAACGAGATAGGGACTGTAGGTTCGTTCTTAACCTGAATCTGTTCTTAAAGGATACCCAAAGTGACATGTGACATGAGATAGACATGGGTATGTACAGTGCCTATCACACAAATAACTAGGCTGTGTTCCTTTTTTTTTTTTTTCTGCCTGAAAGAGTTAAATATCAGGTATGTAAGTGGCTGACTCAGTCCTGACTCAGACTGGAAGTGGCTATAGTGTGACCCTCACTGATAAGAAATTCCAACTATAAAACACTTTCCTAGCAGAAAACTGCATCTGAGAGCAAGAAAGAGATAAATAGGGAAATTTCTTATCAGTGAGGGTCACACTGTAGTCACTTCCTGTCTGAGTCAGGACTGAGTCAGCCACTTACATACCTGATATTTAACTCTTTCAGGCAGAGAAAGAAAAAAAGGAACACAGCATAGTTTTGTGTGCTAGGCACTGTACATGCCCATGTCTATCTCATCATGTCACATGTCAGTTCGGGTATCGTTTAAAAGGAAATAAATATGGCAGCCTCCACATCACTCTCTGCTCGGGTTACTTTAAATACCTAAATGGAATGATTTGCATGGTATAGTCACTGCATCAATGCTTTGTTTGTGGAGCACATGCTATTAGTGATTGCTGCATTCCATGTAGGATTTCTGCTCAGAATTTCTCTCCAAATTGTGCCCTGCTATTCTGAAAATATATTCTGAAAACATTAGTCCAGGCATGGGCAAACTCGGCCCTCCAGCTGTTACGGAACTACAAGTCCCACAATGCATTTGCCTTTATGAGTCATGACTGTGGCTGTCAGACTCCTGCAATGCATTGTGGGACTTGTAGTTCCATAACAGCTGGAGGGCCGAGATTGCCCATGCCTGCATTAGAGAGACCAGGTCTCAAGCTGGCTTCAGTGATGATTGGATCTGCCAGTTAAATTGTTGCAGTGAAGTTGTTTTTTTTTTTTGGGGGGGGGGGGGGGGGGGGTTGTTTGTTTGTTTGTTTGTTTGTTTTTGCAGTGTAGCTTATTACCCGATTATATTTTCTGATGAAAATGATCATTCTGCTTTGCCTGTATTGTTCCTAGGAAGGTTTATTAGTTGCCTACGGTTATTTCTAGAGTACACACATCCAATTTTGATTGGGCAATTTTACCACTTCCGTGTAGTATGAGAGCTCACACAATCTGTTCAGTGTGTTCAAAATCTGTTACTGCCTCGTTCTACATGGGAGTGATAAAAGTGGTCAGAGATTAGCCCATCAAAATTGGATATGTATGCGACTGAAACATTTTTTTTTTTATCTGGAGTTAAGCTCTAATGATATCAGATGCTCTTAAAGAGAACCCGAGGAGGGTTTGAAGAATGTTATCTGCATACAGAGGCTGGATCTGCCTATACAGCCCAGCCTCTGTTGCTATCCCAAACCCCCCTAAGGTCCCCCTGCACTCTGCAATCCCTCATAAATCACAGCCATGCTGTGAGGCTGTGTTTACATTTGTAGTGTCAGTCTCAGCTGCTTCCCCGCCTCCTGCATAGCTCCGGTCCCTGCCCCCGTCCCTTCCCTCCAATCAGCAGGGAGGGAAGGGATGCAGGCGGGGACTGGAGTTCTGCAGGAGGCGGGGAGAGCAGCAGACTGACACTATACAGATAAACACAGCCAGCTCTGACAAGCTGTGTGTCAGCAGCGTGGCTGTGATTTATGAGGGATTGCCGAGTGCAGGGGGACCTTAGGGGGGTTTGGGATAGCAACAGAAGCAGGGCTGTATAGGCAGATCCAGCCTCTGTATGCAGATAATATTCTTCAAACCCTCCTCGGGTTCTCTTTCAAACTGCCTCATGCAAAATGAATGTCAGGTCCTGTATGCAGAAAAGAACTAAAGGATATTTTATTACATGTGACAGTTATCAGCAAGGGTAAAAAATAACCCATGAAATCAGGCAGTAAAATAGACAGTCCCTTCAGGGGTCCTGTTTCATGTGTATAAGGGCTGGAACCCACTAGGAATCTAAATCGTGCCATCGCTATGTGTAGCGATTCTGTGGGCGATTGCAATCGCGATTCAATCTGTTTAGAAGCGCTGTACATTAAACTTTACAGCTCTTCCATTTAGCGTTTTGTTTTTTTACACATAATAAAACGTTATTTTACTTGATGTCCAGCTTCCGTCCTTAGCCCCGCCCCCTAAAGGAAGACCAAGCAGAGAAGTGCATGTGAACTCTTCTCTTAGAGGCGGAGCAATGGTGGGACGTCAGGACACCTTCAAATCGCTCGACCCCACCCCCCATCGCTGCAAAATCATTTTTCAAAGCAATTTTGCAGCACTTCGATACATAGCATTGAGTGCAAACTGCTGCATGTCCTGCGATTGCAATTAAAGTGGAATGAAAGCCAGCATTTCTTCTTTGCTCTAAAAGATTATTTACAGCATATTATATACTACCACCATTTTTTTCAGCAGTCAAAGGGTTAAACACAGCCGGGAAAGCTGGACGCCTTTGAACTGGAGATAAAGTTATCTTGTGTTTACATTCCTCACTTGATACAATTAAGTAAACAGTTCTCTGACACTGCAGACTCTCCTGAGCACAGTCAGACACTCAGAAAGCATGTCTGCTTACATTACAAGATGAATAATGCAGTTATGCATAAAATTCAAAGTCAGCTCTCAGAGCAAAAAAAGTTGTACTTTGGGAACTTGTAATTTCTAAATGAATAATACTACTTGTGCACAAATGCAAATATGATAACCGTATGGCATATAAAAAGTAGGAAAACATGTTTTTGAATATTATGGCAGGTTTTATACCGCTTTAATCACAATCGCATAGTGAGTTCAGCCTCATCTTTGGCAAAGTGTTTTTTTTTTTTTTTTTTTGTTTTGTTTTTTTGCAATCACTGCCGTTGCCAACGCCCTAGTGGGTCCCAGCCCTATAAGTCACTGTTTGATCAGTATTAGGATGGAGATGCAGATTATTAGCTGTGCCTGTTGTGTGATTGATTAGCTTACAAGGCCGAGGTAGATTGGAGGTGAATTTCCCCCCTTGTTGTTTAGAATTACCAGCAGTTGCAGAAAGATTTTATGGAGGATGATCACGAGCGGGCCGTGTCCGTGGCTGCTCTCTCTGTCCAACTCTTCACTGTCCCCACCCTGGTGAGTAACTGCCTGCTCGTGTCTTTGTGAACTGATAGATGGCACCCCTTGTCTTTCTTCCCTCCCTCTCACTAGAACTATGAGCGATTGCAGAGTGATTATGTCAAAGATGACCACGACAGGGAGTTCTCAATCACTGACCTATCCGTGCAGATATTCACTGTGCCTTCACTTGTAAGTATCTGAGTCCATGCTCACAGCCACATCTGCGCAGAATGCGTAAGTATGACACTAGACGGGCAGGCGCACCTGGCCCGTAAACACAGACTTAAAGCGGATCCGAGATGGAAAACTATAACAAGTAACTGGTCTATATATCTTATCTAATGTTTAGATCGTTTACACAGCAAATCTAGCTGCAAACAGCTTTAATAGAATATGATTATTTCTTCCTGTGATACGACAGCAGCCATGTTGTTTGTAAACATTACACAGAGGCAGGCTTATCTGTATCTTGTGCAAAAAAACCTAATCCCCCCCCCCCCCTCCTCCTTCCCTCTGCCTCTGAAATCTCTGGCTAGTAATTCCTCCCCCTCCTCCTGCCCAGACTGAGCTCCCATGAGCCCTTGCTACTGTCTGAAAGTGTCTTGGCTCTCTGAAAACCTGTGGGTGTGGCTTGTTTAGTTTACAGGGAATTAGAGTATTAAAACAAAAAAGTATTTGGCTTGAGGAATGCCCTTTAAACAATAGGAAAGGAACACAAATATGCAATGAGTAAAAGTTCATCTCGGTTCCACTTTAAAATTTGTCCCGCAACAAGCATGGCCGATCGTTGAGTTGATTTCAGCCCGAAATTGGTGGAATGAACCGATCGGACATGCTGGGAAATCCCGGGCCGACGCGGTTGATCAGTTGTGAGGCGTTAGCAGCGTGCAATATTGCAACGTCCGAACCGTTGGCTGCTGTCCCTCCAAATGTTGGATGTGTCCACGCATGAAAATACTTTACCTGTCTCCCACCCCCGAGTTTGCGCTGAGTTTCCGCCGTACTTTCACATTCACCACCCATATGATGCCCGGGATAAAGCACGCGGGGCGCCAGTGCGGAAATTTGGGGGCAGCGGAAAGGTAAAGTATTTTCATGGCATGGGGGGTTGCATAGGAGGACATTTTGGAGGGCAAGGCGATGTCACAAGGCAAACTCTCGAAGGATTTACTGCTGAAATCTGCCTGCGGTGTGGGCAGCCAACAGATCTCTCCTCTAATCAGATTCCATCAGAGAGAGATCCGTCTCTTGGTCTATCTGCCCATCATCGCTAGATTCATTTTACAGAGAAACTGAAAACAGAGAAATGTCTAAACCATGTGAAGTATTTTTATTATCCTGCTTATTTTCCTAGACTTTAAAATAACGTTGCAAATAATGGAGCAGAGGGAAAGTGTTGACTGTAATTAAACTCTAGCCTATTAAAATTTAAAGGGCGTTTGTAGTTTTGTCATACAATTAATTGGTGCTGCACAAGTTTGTCCCCCAAAAACAGATGCATTAAATATGAATAATGTACGCCGAGTGTTTGGCAGTGACCACACTTATCCATGCCTTCCTGTGGGGGTTTTATGTGTTTGCGTTTTTACGTGCAGTTTCCATGCATTCCTGATTTTTATGAATATGGCTTTTCAACAAGCGAAGACAGGAAGAGGAAATAAATCACTAGATCGTTTACATAAAAGCAAATGTGAAAACACACAACTATTGCGTATCCAAAGGATAACATTGTGTGCTATTTGCATGCAATAGGGGAAATGGCACAAGAAACAGAAATTGAGGATGGTCCATAGACTTTCAGTGTACGTGGGGGAAAAAAGCCTGCTAATTAAATAAGTGGGCTCCCTGCCGATTAAACTTTCACCTTGCTGCTCAGAACAGGAGGGGCTTATAAGTGTTGTGTGTTCTCTACTTAGGGTGCGTACACACATGCGACTATAGTTGTTTGTAACGATCGTTCCCTGATCTTTACCAACGACGATCGTTACAAAAAACGAACCACCGACTATTAAGGCAAACGACGAACGAGCCAAATCGCTACAAAAGAAAGTTCTGTCTCGGCGGATTTTTCACAACGACGATCGTTTGCAAAAGTAGTACATCGTTGGAAACGGTCGTTCGTACTAGGCTTGACATGCGCATTTCACTATTTCTCTGTGAACTTTCTCATTTTTATGCGCAGGCTCAATAGTTGCTTTTACGTGATGTAACGTTCGTTCTAACGATCAGATCGTTACACACCTTTTAAAACTAACTTTACTTAGGTCGTTCTTTCATCAATTAAAAGTTCGTTCGTCATCCTCAACGAACGATCGTTGTCGCATGTGTGTACGTAGCATTAGTTTCAGCACCTGCACCAATCCATTGACTGCCTGATCGTTTGACACCAATGTCAGTCCATTTTTTTTTTTTTAATCACGGTACAATAGCTGTTTTACAAGCACATAGAGCTGATCAGACAAGCTGAAATGTTTTCTTTCAATCCTCGCAATGTATAGGGCTCAGCTAAATGGGCTGGGGCTTTCCAAGGGTGGTATTTCCATTAGAGGTTCTGATTAATAAGGGCTTTTTCAGCGTTTCTGCATCCGCTTGCGGCTGCGGATACGCTTGGTCAATGTATCTCAATGGGCTGGTGCACACCAGAGCAGGAGGCGTTTTGCAGAAACACATACCCCCGGGCTGCTGCAGATTTTGGATTGCGGATGCGTTTCTGCCTCAATGTTAAGTATAGGAAAAACGCAAACCGCTCTGAAAAACGTCACTTCAGAGCGGTTTTGCAGGCGTTTTTGTTACAGAAGCTGTTCAGTAACCGCTTTACTGTAACAATACATGAAATCTACTATACCAAAAACGCTTCACAAAACCGCAAAATGCTAGCTGAAACGCTACAGAAAAAGAAGAAAAAGCGTTTCAAAATCTGCTAGCATTTTGTGGATCTGCTAGCGGGTTATGGTGTGCACTTTGACTGTAAACCTGCATTATTGATTGTAGCACGGCTTTATTAAATGAAGCAGGCTGCCATTCCATTTGTCTAAAATAATACTGACTCCTGCTTGTGGGTTAAAGTGGATCCGGGATGAAAAACTAACTGACAAGTAACTTGTCTATATATCTTATGTAAAGTTTAGATAGTTTACACAGCAAATCTGGCTGCAAACCGTTTCATGTTTATTTATTCCTGTGATACAATGAGAGCAGCCATGTTTTGTTTGTCACATTACACAAAGGCAAACTGCAACTGCATCTCCTGCTCCCTCCTCCCCTCTGCCTCTGAAATCTCTGGCTAGTAATACTCCCCCCTCCTCCTGCCCAGACTAAGCTCCCATAAGTCCTTGCTACAGTGCCAAGGCACAAAAGGAGCTGTGGGCGAGGCTTGTTTAATTTATACGGAATTAGAGTATTAAAACAAAGTATTTGCCTTGAGGAATGCCCTATAAACTATATGTAAGGAACACAATTATGCAAGGAGTAAAAGTTTATCTCGAACCACTTTAAAGGACCACTGTCACGAAAATCTAAAAACTTTAAATATATAGAAATGCACACAAATAAGTACATATCTTCCAGAGTAAAATGAGCCATAAATTACTTTTCTCCTATGTTGTTGTCACTTCCAGTAAGTAGTAGAAATCTGACATAACCGACAGGTTTTGGGCTAGTCCATCTCTCCATAGGGGATTCTCAGCATGGCCTTTATTCTTTATAAAGGCTGCCCAGCCTCCCTGTGCCCAGCCCACTGTGTGGGCTTTTGGTATAGGTACGTAAATATGAATGCCTCCACCCACTCTGTCCCTGTGCTGCAGAACCATGACTTGACGTGCCCACGGTGATGTTCCTTGTCTCCGACCGCCCCATTGCAGGCCAGGAGATGTATTTTGTTGCAGGGCTGTGGTGTCGGAGTCAAGGAATTGGAGTGATTTTGGGTACCTTGAGTTGGAGTCGGTGGTTTAATAAACTGAGGAGTCAGGAGTCGGAGTCGGATGATTTTTGTACCAAACCCACAGCTTTGGTAAGTGTCGGAGTCGGCGCCATTTTGTCGGAGTCGGAGTCCGAGCCATTTTGAGTACCTGGAGTTGGATGATTTTTGTACCGACTCCACAGCCCTGGTTTATGGATGTGATTACATCTCCTGGCTGGAAGATTTTTCTTGCATGTATTGCGGCAGCTGAGGACACGCAACGTTACGGCTGCTGCACAGCGATAGAAAAGATGGAGGTTTCCATATAGACGGGGCTACAGAGCAACCACCATAGGTTAAAAAAAAAATCCCACTCAATTTAGGAACTTCACTTGGGGAGGTTTGAGAACTTTGCTGTACTAAGGAGCATCCAGGTGCTGAGTGTAGTATAGCAATATTGAAGTCCTGATGACACTCATGATGTAGATATACAGTAGTGGATGCACAAGAGACTCAAGTATAACTTCAGACCAACACACCCCTATCACTTGGAATATGTTTTACCTGCTGAGCCTTTAGGATTTTTCTATCCAGCCAATCGTGTGCCAGCCTTAGATAGCTTTATGCAGTTCAGCTGAACAGCAAGGCCCACCTTCTCCCCAAAATGCAAACGGGCAATGAGATTAGACTGTGAAAAGCAGCAGTACACTAATGACTCATCTCTGTGCTCCGCCCTAGTATGAGATATGCTCTGCAGGGCATGACTGGAACCAGACCCAGATAGTTTTCCTAGCTTTATAAATACACACTGAATGTTTTATCAATATGTTACGGATTTAATTGGTCTACGTTTTGGTTGGTGTCCTCTTTAAATATGAATGAATACAGAAGGAAGTGCTTGTTGGGAGGCAGGTGGTTTTTGCCCCATCCTGAACTGGTGCTGCCTTCAGTAGTCAGACAGTGCCAGAACATCACATTTGTCAGAACAAACCCTGGTGATTGTTCTTCAAATTGCTGCCAGGGCTGTGTGCACGCCCACCTGCGTGGCTATGTCCCACCCCCACCTCGGCAGCTGTACACCCTGATTGGTGGCTGCTGAGCGGAGGGTGGGCAGTGGCTGTGCAGGTGGAGGTTTCCAAAGATCTGCAGCAGCCTTCAGAAAGATGGCCGCCTCTGCACTGCTGTGGGGGGGGGGGGGGGGGGAGGGGGGGCATTACATCTGCCCCGAAGACGTCAGGACTGGTATGCATTTAATCCTGCACCCCCCCATCAGTGCTACTTCAGATAGAGCCTGCCATTGACAGTCAGATATACCTCAAGAAGTAGGTTGCTGGATAGTGTACTTGTTAAAGAGGAGCTGTCAGCCATACTATCTCAGAAAAAAACACATAAGTAGATAAATACTTGCTCTACCAGAGACGAAGCACCCTCATGTATTTTATTACAATTATCAGTGGGAACATGACAGTAAACACCTACCCTGTCTTTAAGGTACATACACAAGTCGGATTTTCGCAAACGACCCGTCGCTTGGCGGATTGCTCATTTGTCTTATCAGCTGAACGACAGACTTTACACATGCCCGATTTGACGTCCAAACGATGGGTCGCTTGCGAAAATCCGATGTGTGTACGAGCCTTTAGTTTAATTCTTCTCTGCTAAATCTGCCTGTTATCAGCTCTGATAAGAATCCCCGACTGAGCATTCAGTCTAGGTTTGACCTAGAAGCAATATAGCTGTGTCAGTCTTCTGTGAAGTCTTTTCAAGCCCAAGCCTGCCCCCTCCTGGCTCAGCTTTCCTGTTTTGCATACTCTGAGCGCTAATCACTCTCCCAGTGATCAGAGCTCTGAGTATGCAAAGCAGGAAAGCTGAGCCAGGAGCTGATCCTGCTGAGAAAGAAGCTCTGAAACAATAGACAAGTGTGGCTGCTGTGTGCACTGTGCAGTCGTCATTATTATCTGTGCAGTTTCATTCCTATGAGAGACACTTCTTACAGGCAGCCACACAGCATACCGGAATAATGAAAGCACACAGATAAAAGCCTGCAGCAGCAGCCCTGCTTGTCTATAGTTTCATAGAGCCTAGACAGCACACCCAGAACAGCTCATAACCTGGAAGCAGAATGGGTATGAGCCGACAGCCATATTGGATTTTTCCTGGAGCAATAATGGATAAAAAAACACTCAAAGGCACACCAGCGCTGCGAAATTATCAGGTAGAGCATTTATACTTTACAAGCTATCGACTGATATGTTTATTTTGTGTGAAACGTTCATCTCTGGTTCCCTTTAAATAACATATGTATTGCACTGTTCACGTTTTGATTTTAATGATTTTTCTACAGTAAAAAAGAGAAAATCCTTCTTAGCATTTCTCATTTTAACTGTGGCTATTTTGAAGCCAATCCTGATGTAATTTCCTCCCTTACTCTCCTCTACCTGATTGTGAATGCAATGCCTGCCCTCCACTATAGAAAGTGCACTGTCTCAGCATGAGAAATATTGGCCAATCAGAGGGGAGCAGAGGAGTGGGAGGGGAAAACAGGAGGGAAAGAGGCTTCAGCCAATCAGGCTGCATTAGTTAAGTCTGAGGGAAAGTAGAGAAGCAAAAAGGAAAACCCAGCATGCCCCGCAACTTTTTTGTGTACCAAATAAGTCAGGTAAACTGGGGAATCATCATTTATTAACAAGAAAAGTAATAGTGATTGTAACTTTTGGATTGCCTGGTTAGCATCCTCATAACTTGTTTACCAGATAAAAATAAAGAATTGATTTTATGCCCGACAGTTACACTTTAGGGGCTCTGCCTCTGACACGGGAGACCTGGGTTTTAATATCTGTTCTTCCTGTTTAGTAAACCTGCACCTATTCAGTGAGGAGACCTTGGGCAAGACTCCCTGACATTGCTACCACCTATAGTGCGTGTTTTAGTGGCTGCAGCTTTGGCGCTTTGAGTCCGCCAGGAGAAAAGCACAATATAAATGTTGTGTCTTGTCTACTCTTGAAGTACTAATTGCACATGCAGGAATAAGGTGTGCAAAGCAAGAATTTACAGGACAGAGGGGAAGGGATGCTGCAGAAGCAGTGAGGTCATTATAAAGGCACATTTACACATTGGCACACAGTGCAGCTCATCTGTTATCAGTTCAGGAATGGGGTAATGGGTTATACGGTATTCTATGGAGGTGTCATGTCTGTACAGTTTTAATGGGACCAAGGTTGAGAATGCAAATATACTGAATTATTAATCGGTGTACCTCCAGTTGAAAAGACAACCTGCCATGATTGGGTCTTGGGTAATGCTCCGCCCCCTCCTCTGGATCGCAGTTGGGGACATTTTTTAAAAGTTTGCCAAAATTATTCTAAAACCGCCGCTTGCGTTGCCGTAGCCTGTCCCCAGCTCGGCAACCACCAATTTTGTCCTGGCTGCCAAGCTGGAGGCTGGCCGCGGGCGCAATGCAGATGGGGGTGGCCAGAACCTCAGCAGAAATTTGAAAAAAAATAAATACAAACACTGCCAAAGCCGCAATTCTGAGTGTGGGGGAAGGGATCACCTTCCTGGAGGAAATGCATCTCATCAGGTAAGTATTTAAACCTGAGGAGCCCCCAGTCCTATATTATCATGACAAGCGCTGTTTTTGTTTTACTTTAAGTATTCTTTAAGAAACTTTAAACACTCAAACGTTGCTTTAGATGGCTCTGCTGTTCTTGATACGTGACTTACTGTATTCATTGAACTACATTTTGTTTTTCGTCTGGCCCAGGCCCGGATGCTGATCACGGAAGAGGACCTAATGACCACCATAATAAGGACATTCATGGATCATCTGAAGCACCGGGACGTCCAGGGCCGCTTCCAGTTTGAGCGATACACGGCGCTGCAGGCGTTTAAATTCAGGAGGGTTCAGAGTCTGATTCTGGATCTGAAGTAAGTCTGCCGCTGACAAAACGAGCATGTTACGGATGTTTTATAAACCTCTGCCTACATGGGATATGCTGCTGTGTTTTAAAGGATACCCGAAGTGACATGTGACGTGATGAGATGGACATGGGTATGTACAGTGCCTAGCACACAAATAACTATGCTGTGTTCCTTTTTTTTCTTTCTCTGCCTGAAAGAGTTAAATATCAGGTATGTAAGTGGCTGACTCAGTTCTGACTCAGACAGGAAGTGACTACAGCGTGACTCTCACTGACAAGAAATTCCCCTTTTTATCTCTTTCCTGCTCTCAGAAGCCATTTTCTGCTAGGAAAGTGTTTTATAGTTGTAATTTCTTATCAGTGAGGTTCACACTGTAGTCACTTCCTGTCTGAGTCAGGACTGGGTCAGCCACTTACATACCTGATATTTAACTCTTTCAGGCAGAGAAAGGGAAAAAAAAAGGAACACAGCCTAGTTGTGTGTGCTAGGCACTGTACATACCCATGTCTATCTCATCATGTCACATGTCACCTCAGGTATTCTTTAAAGGGAATGTCCAAGCAAAATAAAAAATGAGTTTCACTTACCTGGGGCTTCTACCAGCCCCATGCAGCCATCCTGTGCCCTCGTAGTCACTCACTGCTGCTCCAGTCCCCCGCTGGCAGCTTGCCGACCTCGGAGGTCGGCGGGACGCATTGCGTACATTTTTACGCATTCCTGCTAGTGCAGGAACATTAACACATACATTTTACGCATCACTGGTTCAATGCGTAAAAATTTACGCATTGAACCAGTAATGCGTAAAAATGTATGCGTTAATGTTCCTGCACTAGCAGGAATGCGTAAAAATGTACGCAATGCATCCCGCCGACCTCCAAGGTCGGCAAGCTGCCGGCGGGGGACTGGAGCAGCAGTGAGTGACTACGAGGGCACAGGATGGCTGCATGGGGCTGGTAGAAGCAGAACTAGCTGGCAGCGGGGGACTGGAGCAGCAGTGAGTGACTACGAGGGCACAGGATGGCTGCATGGGGCTGGTAGAAGCAGAACTAGCTGGCAGCGGGGGACTGGAGCAGCAGTGAGTGACTACGAGGGCACAGGATGGCTGCATGGGGCTGGTAGAAGCAGAACTAGCTGGCAGCGGGGGACTGGAGCAGCAGTGAGTGACTACGAGGGCACAGGATGGCTGCATGGGGCTGGTAGAAGCAGAACTAGCTGGCAGCGGGGGACTGGAGCAGCAGTGAGTGACTACGAGGGCACAGGATGGCTGCATGGGGCTGGTAGAAGCAGAACTAGCTGGCAGCGGGGGACTGGAGCAGCAGTGAGTGACTACGAGGGCACAGGATGGCTGCATGGGGCTGGTAGAAGCAGAACTAGCTGGCAGCGGGGGACTGGAGCAGCAGTGAGTGACTACGAGGGCACAGGATGGCTGCATGGGGCTGGTAGAAGCCCCAGGTAAGTGAAACTCATTTTTTATTTTGCTTGAACCTTCCCTTTAAGGGTACCCATACATCTATCGATTTTGGCTGCCGATCGACTAAGAAACAGATCTCTCTCTGATTACAATCTGAGAGGAAAGAGATCCATTGGTCACCATAAACCACTGGGCGATTCCTGATCGGTTTCAGCGTGAAAGTTTGCAGGAATCGGCCTTGTGACGCCACCTCGCTGCTCTCAACTGGTATTCCCCTAATGTTTTATGTTCCCCCCCCCCCCCCCCCACCACGTGCCAGTCATACTTTAACTGCCACCATCCTCATACTTCTGCACTTGCGTCTCTTCCCCCCCATTCCCCCCCCCCCCCCCCCCATGATTGGGGGTGCCAGTGCACACAGGGCGCATGTGTGATGTCACACATTCACATACATGCCCCTCCCCTCGTGCTGCGTGGTGATAGTCATGTGGATTCAGAATGCTGAAGATACTAGCAGGTGGTGTGACATGTAAAGTACAACTGCAGGAGGGCAGCGGCCGGGGGATTCCATCGTATTCATCTTTCGCGATTATCACATGCCGCGTTACCAGCATCCACCTGATCGAACATGTCTGCCCGAGATTTTCCAGCATGTCCAATTGATACATGCGATCCATTTCTACCCAAAATTGGTTGGGCCTGCTCTTTTCGGCACTGGTTTTCATTAGATTATAATTATAGAATCGGATGGTCGATTGGCCGCCAAGTCGAGTAACCTACGGACACCTTCAGTGTCGGCGGCAGCCAAGCATGATGAATGTGTTTTTAGAAGGCCTTTATATACCTTTTTTTTTATTTCTCCTCCAGATATCTTCTCATCAGCAAGCCCCCCGAGTGGTCTCCTGCTTTACGCAACAAGTTTCTGGAGGGCTTCTATGCTTTTCTGGAGCTGCTGAAATGCATGCAGGTACGTCCTTCCATCCTATACGGAATACAGTCTCCGACTTACAGACAACGCGATTTACAATGTTCCAGAGATGTAGACAAAGTTGACTTAATGTACAAAATATAAAATGCTGCTTTATTATATATTTTTGTTGTTAGAGGTTACAATATTGTATAAACTGGTATAAGTAGTTTAAAACACTTTAAAGTCGACCTGAACTCTTACACAGGACAAAAGTAAAACAGAGAAATGCATCTTGTATGTATTTAGAGAGTTTAGTCTGTCTGAGGCTAGTCCACACTAGGTCCGTGACAGATAAAACCGATCCATTTTTTTTTTTTACTCTGGGAGAAATGTACTGCGTAATTCTGTGTGTTTTTAAATTTTAAGATTTTCGTGAAAGTTCCTCTTTAAAGGGTATTATGTTGTTTCTTAACTTTTAGGCCTGGTGCACACCAAAACCCGCTAGCAGATCCGCAAAATGCTAGCAGATTTTGAAACGCTTTTCCTTATTTTTCTGTAGCGTTTCACCTAGCATTTTGCGGTTTTGGGAAGCGGTTTTGGTGTAGTAGATTTCATATATTGTTACAGTAAAGCTGTTCCTGAACAGCTTCTGTAACAAAAACGCCTGGAAAACCGCTCTGAACTGCCGTTATTCAGAGCGGTTTACGTTTTTCCTATACTTTACATTGGAGGCAGAAACGCCTCCGCAATCCAAAATCTGCAGCAGCCCGGGAGTATGCGTTTCAGCAAAACTCCTCCCGCTCTAAAGTGCACCAGCCCATTGAAATACATTACCCAAGCGTATCCGCAGCCGCAAGCGGATCTGAAAATGCGACCGAACCGCTCTGGTGTGCACTAGGCCTTAGAGCAGATAGGAAATTCTGAGTTCGGGTCCGCTTTAAGAGCATGTTGAGGAAAAAAAAAAAGATTTATGCTATATGTCCAAATACGGAGTTGTGCAAAAGTAAATCCTTACACTTGACTCAACTTACAAATAAATGCAACTTACAAATAATCCCCAGAACAGATTCGGTTTGTAAATAGTGGCCCGCCTGGACATGTGAATGCGATCGTACAGAATATTGCTTGTTCACCGATCTGTATGTGTGTGTCTGCAGGGCATGGACCCGATAACCCGCCAGGTGGGGCAGCATATTGAGATGGAGCCAGAGTGGGAGGCGGCTTTCACACTACAGATGAAGCTGACGCACATCATATCCATGATGCAAGACTGGTGCTCAACTGATGTAAGTACTTTCCCAATATAGGACCCCTTTACTAATGTAGGTACCCTCCCAATATGGGACCTCCTACTGATGTAAGTACCCTCCCTATAAATGTGAAAAAATCTGTAGTTGGTTTGTTCACTGCATCAGTGGTAATCCCCCATTGTGCTTTACTGTTGTTTTGTTTGTTTTGTATTGTTATGCCCTGTATGCTGTTGTACAGCGCCACGGGAAGTGCTGGAGCTATATAAATCAATTCTAATAATATACAGGACCCTCTACCTATGTAAGTACTGTCCTAATTCATACTTGCACAAACAAAACCCATTTTTGCACATGCGGTTTTTAATGCACACTAATCTTTTTAGCCATGGACCCTGAACAAGCATGCAGCAGATCAGGTGTTTCTGACATTATCATCAGATCTGACAAGATTAGCTGCATGCTTTTTTCTGGTGTGATTCAGACACTACTGCAGCCAAATAGACCAGCAGGGCTGCCAGGCAACTGGTAAAAAATTCAAAAAAAGTTAAATACCTGACAACTTCTTTTATCCACGGAGGACGCCATCCGCGCTCTCCGTTTCATTCCGCCTGGTTCGCCGCTCTTATACCAGCCCCCGACCCTACCCTACCCTACCCTACCCCACGGGTCGGGTTGTTTTTTCCCCACACAATATGGCTGCCAGAGCTTGCTGCGCAGTGCGCATAGACGCAAGTGCAGCTCTAGAGCCTCCTCCGGATGTACACACAGGTTACAGCCGGAAGTGATGTTGTGGCGGGTGGAGGTTCCAGAGCTGCACAGCCGCACTAGCGTCTACTCTGTAAGCTCTGGCAGCCATATTGTGCGGGGAAAGACAACCCGACCCGTGGGGTAGGGTCGGGAGCCGGTAACAGAGCGGGAGACCAGGCGGAATGAAACGGAGGGCACATGATGTCCTCCGTGGATAAAAGAAGTGGTCAGGTATTTAACTTTTTTTTGAATTTTTGACCTCGAAGTCCTTTAAAGAGAACCCGAGGTGTGTTTAAAGAATGTTATCTGCTTACAGAGGCTGGATCTGCCTATACAGCCCAGCCTCTGTTGCTATCCCAAACCCCCCTAAGGTCCCCCTGCACTCTGCAATCCCCCATAAATCACAGCCATGCTCTGAGGCTGTGTTTACATCTGTAGTGTCAGTCTCGGCTGCTCCCCCGCCTCCTGCATAGCTCCAGTCCCTGCCCCCGTCCCTTCCCTCCAATCAGCAGGGAGGGAAGGGATGCAGGCGGGGACTGGAGTTCTGCAGGAGGCGGGGAGAGCAGCAGACTGACACTATAGAGATAAACACAGCCAGCTCTGACCAGCTGTTTGTCAGCAGCGTGGCTGTGATTTATGAGGGATTGCAGAGTGCAGGGGGACCTTAGGGGGATTTGGGATAGCAACAGAGGCTGGGCTGTATAGGCAGATCCAGCCTCTGTATGCAGATAACATTCTTCAAACCCACCTCGGGTTCTCTTTAAAAGGAAACAAATTTGGCAGCCGCCATGTACCTCTCACTTCAGTTGTCTTACCCTGTGCTGCACACATGAGGGTACGGGCGTGCTTGCTCGCATGTGCATGAAGAAGAGTGGGCCTTGTAACATATCCAACAAACTCTTATAAAATATGTTTCGAAGGTCCCCATGCAGCAACGGCAGAGGCCAGGACGACGTGGGAACCCTACGCAGGATCCAGAGGCTTCGGTCTTTGGTAAGTATTTGTTGTTTTTTTTTTTTTTTTATATTTTCCCCTCCAGAACAGCACATGGACAGAGTAGGAACACCTAAGGCTGAGTTTTTTGTTGCTTTGCAGGAGCATGTTCTGATTGAGGCCTATAAGAAGTGCTTGGAGGTGCTGACACATTGCCACAGCGGCTTCACAGATGGAGAGCAGCCAATCACGCTCAGCATCGCCGGCCATTCCGTGGACACGATACGATACTGCGTGTCTCAGGAGAAGGTCAGCATCCATCTGCCGGTGTCACGTCTCCTCGCAGGTGAGTTCTGCTAATCCGTTTATATGTCTGCAGGCCCTTCTATTCATTAAGGGCCGGTTTCCAGGAGCAGTTGATAGGCAGTGGAAAGACTGTTAATCTTTCACAACGACTTGTTATAGAGATAGGAAATGTATACTTAAATGTTTTCATTGTAATATTCTTTTTGGCCACTAGATGTCCCCACAAATTTTTTTTGACAGGGACGAGGATCTACGCCCCCTGGGAGCTCAAGTGAGATTTTCAGGGACGTAGCTACTCGTCCCAGGGGAGGGGAATTAGTTAAAGAAACACTGAAGTGAGTCTAAACTCCCTTTTTTAACTTGTAGTTATGTTCATCACTATAACCCCTGCTAAAACATCGCTATCCCGCGGCAAAACGAGGGGTTAATACCCCCCCCCACACCCCCCTGTAAAATCCACAACTTATTTGGCCGTGGATTTTGCTGCTCATGGAGGCAGAGCTTTGAGCTGCAGCTCTGCTTCCATTTGCGTCAATCACCGCACGGTTCTCCGCCTCTCCCCTGCCTCTCTCTGTGAAGGCAGATTGAGAGAGGCGGGGGAGAGGCGGCGATCAGCCGGGATTGACGCATTGAGAGGCAGAGCTACAGCCATAAGCTCTGCCTCAGGCAGGAAGCGCTCCCTGGACACTGGAGCGGGGATTTGGGGGTATTAACCCCTCATTTTGCCGCGGGATACCGGCGTTTTAGCAGGGGTTATAGTGATGAACTACAAGTTAAAAAAAGGACATATAGACTCACTTCAGAGTCCCTTCAAAGTCCAACTCCAGAGAAAAAAACTTTTCTGCCGTGCTGTATCAGAGCTGCTTAGGATCTTTTAGCTGATATTCGCTCACTAAAGAGAACCAGAGACAAAGAAGAAATAGATTTATACATACCTGGGGCTTCCTCCAGCCCCATCAGCCTGGATCGCTCCCACGCCGCCGTCCTCCGCTGCCTCTGTCCGCCGGTACCAGGTCTCATAATTTCGTACAGTCGAGCCAGTCGACGCAAGCGCAGTGCGCTCCCTCCGTACTGCGCATGCGTACAGAGCCAGAGGGAGCCCCTGTGGATGCAGAAAACTGGTCGTGTCGGGACCCGGTACTGGCGGACAGAGGCCGCGGAGGACGGTGGCGTGGGAGCGTTTTTTTTCCAAACATCTTGTTGAGTTTTTAATTCACTAAGGGCTTGATTCACTATGCGGTGCTAACCTACTTAGCACGTCTAAAGTCTTTAGGCGCAGTAACCAGGGTGCTAAGTAGGTTAGCACCGGTTTTCTCAATCAGATCGCGCGCTAAGTACCGTGCGCAAAGTCCTATGCGCGCGCTAAGTCCCATAGACTTTAATGGGCACTTCGCGCGGAGCGCCCTGCGCCTTGTGCAGTGCGCGCGTAAAGTTTTGCGCGTGGAAATCTTGTTTAGACGTGCTAAGGGGGTTTTCACAGGCGTGCTAACAGTTAGCACCGCTTTGTGAATCAAGCCCTAAGGCTGTTACTGCATGAAAAAGTAAAATTACCAACTAGTGAGGAAAATAACCGACTTGTGCAGTAAATATCTCAATAAATGCCGATTCACAAAGATCAGAGCATGCGGTAAACCAAGTGAGATGTTTAGTCATTTTCTGCAGCTTGGAGCTGTCGGTATCTAACATTCAACCATTCTGTAAAATGGACAGGCAAAGGAGCCGGCATTCCTTTATTTGTAAGATCACTCCCTGGACAGCAGTGGCACCCTCCAACTGCCAGAATAGTGCGCACAGGTGGAGGCTGGCCTTTTGGCACCATTGTAAAGATTCTTTCCAGTGAGTGCTTTGGAAAATAGAGAACTGAAAATCCCCAATGAGGAGATGGACTAGTCCAGTGATAGGTAAAATACTTTGACAGCTCTAAGCATAACTCGGTGAGTCAGAGGCATGATGGGATTTGTAGTTTTGTCACGGCTGGAGTGTCAAGGTTAGCCATCACTGGCCTAGTCCAAAATATCTCAGATTTTACTTGCTACTGTTAATGACAGCTACATACGAAAAAATACATTTATAGTGAATTTTACTTTGGGGCTAATATACAATTTATACACATGTACTGTATTTTAAAATGTCCACATTTTTGCAATTGTTGTCTCTTAAGGTTCAAAAATGAGTGTCTTCTCTCCAGAATGATCAGGGCTGATAAATACAGTGATACTTGGTAAATGTAGTTCTTGCTCTATGAGTCTTGCTATTCACCCACAAGTTACCAGTGTGCAGTTATTACCAGTGAAGTGCGCCTGTGGAGATTTTCATGATAAATCTTTGTTTCCCTTCCATCCCCAGGACTACACGCATTGCTCAGTAAAAGTGAGGTGGCCTACAAATGTCCGGAGCTGCTGCCTTTTGTAAGTGTGTGAACGACTCCTGCCTCTAACTGTATTATTCTCTGGAAGCTTTGTGAATGGTAACGGTTATTCCACCCTTCACAGTACATTTAACCACTTTGCCGCCCAGGTACAGTATATCTATGCCCCTTTTAACTTAATTTCCCCGCCCGGGGCGTAGATATACGCACCCCCGCCGCTGTCCGCGCACCCGCTCGTGCACGCCGCCACCCGCTCGCCCAGAGATCAATGAACTGTAAAAAACAGTTCCCGTTCGTTGATCTCTGCCCCCCAGCAATGATCGGCTGCTTCTATGAGAAGCTGCATGATCATTGTGAAAAAAGTTTCCCAGCCTCACTGAACTTCCTGTAAGTGTACTTACTACGCTTACAGGGCCATTTACAAAAAATTACTGTGGCTATCCTGTGGCCAAAAAGTAAAACTACAGTCATATGCATTTTTCACATACAAATACATTCTTTTACATTATAAATGTACTCATCTCCCACACTCCCCATTTGTACTAAAAAAAAAAAAATACAATAAAAAAAGGGTTACCTTAGGGACTGAACTCTCTAAATATTTATTTTAAGAGGGTATAACACTGTTACTTTATAAACTATGGGCTTGTAATTAGGGATGGACGTAAAACTGAAAAAAATGCACCTTTATTTCCAAATAAAATATTGGCGCCAAACATTGTTATAGGGACATAATTTAAATGGTGTAATAACCGGGACAAATGGACAAATAAGTTACATGGATTTTAATTACAGTAGCATGCATTATTTAAAAACTATAATGGCCGAAAACTGAAAAATGATTTTTTTTTTCCAAATGTTTTCCTATTTTCCCATTAAAACCAATTTAGAATAAAATAATTCTTGGCATAATGTCCCACCTAAAGAAAGCCTAATCGGTGGCGAAAAAAAAAAAAGATATAGTTCATTTCATTGTGATAGGTAATAATAAAGTTATAGGCGAATGAATGGAAGAAGCGCTGAAAGGAGAAAATTGCTTGAATGCTGAAGGGGTAAAACCCCTCAGTGGTGAAGTGGTTAAAGGCTGTGTTTGATGTAATTTAACATCGCCTGTTTATTTCAGAGTGAATTGAGTCCGCCCATGCTGATTGAGCACCCATTGCGGTGTTTAGTGCTGTGCGCTCAGGTGCATGCTGGGATGTGGAGAAGGAACGGATTCTCATTGGTGAACCAGGTGGGTGTTTTTGTCCTCTAAATTTTTGCTGAAATCCTCATTCTTATCTTCTTATGCCGCATTGCATAACAAGTATGTAGAACAAATACTCACCTCTCTCCTTAGACTCCTGACAATCTAATGTCCCCTTCTTATTTTACACCCTCTTGCCATTGGACAGTAATATCCACATTCTGCAAGAACATTTGTCTGACCCGTGGTCTTGTGTGCCCACTTGCATTGGCCCCCATCTCTGGGATCTTACAGGCTTGGCACCCTGAGCTCGATTGGAAACCAGTTCATGACCTTTCCAGCCATGTAAACATGACCCTGCCTGCACAATTATACATATACAGTGTTCAGAGGCATAGAATGTTTTGTGGTACAAACTTACCTCTGACATTGAGGCAGGGGTCACACTTGTCTTTCAGTTTTCTACGCTTTTCAGAAAACTGAAAGACAAGTGTGACCCCTGCCTTACAGCAGCGAATGTAATTTATAGAGAAAACTGACAAATTGTGCAAGATGTCAGTTTTTTTTTCTGCTTGGGAAATCTGAGTTCAAGTGTGACCTATGGCCCATTGATTAACAGGGGTTCTCAGTTGAAATCAGTTTTTCTGTGCAGAAAATGCGCACGAAAGCCTACAAGTGTGACCCCTGCCTTAGGGTTAAAGTATACCTGTAATCTTAACAACAACAAAAAAGTTAGATACTTACTTCAGTAGGAGGAACCCTTTGGATAATCTAGAAGATTCCCCCACCTCCTCCACACCAATCCAGGGCTAGGACCCTCGGAACATAAGTTGCCCATTAAAGAGTACCTAAATGAAAGTTACAATGGCACATAATAAAATGTGAGTTTTTCACCACCAGGGTCCGTATTCCGCATATGGTCCTGAAATCCCCACTCCCTGTCTGATATTGGGCCTAACCATGGGTGCAAAGGATGCCGGGGGATTGATGTCCTAACTCCACCCCCCCATGACCTGCTCCCAGCCCACAAGCACTGTGAAAAGAGATGTAATCTAATTCAGGCAGGCAGACGTGGAATCAGTCGTATCTGGGTAATACGGCGCCTATGGCAAACACTGAAATTGCGCCCCCCCAAGCAAAAATAGCAGGGTGCAGGCCAGGGGAGGGTTGCTGGCTGTGGGCAGGACACAGGGTCCAGGCTGGGGAAGGGTGCAGTTTGTGGGCAGGGTGCTGGGTGCTGGCTGTAGGCAGGGTGCTAGATGCTGGGTGCAGGCTGTGGGCAGGATGCTAGTTGCAGGGTGCAGGCTGTGGGCAGGATGCTAGTTGCAGGGTGCAGGCTGTGAGCAGGATGCTAGTTGCAGGGTGCAGGCTGTGGGCAGGATGCTAGTTGCAGGGTGCAGGCTTTGGGCAGGATGCTAATTGCATGGTGCAGGCTGTGGGCAGGATGCTAGTTACAGGGTGCAGGCTGTGGGCAGGATGCTAGTTGCAGGGTGCAGGCTGTGGGCAGGATGCTAGTTGCAGGGTGCAGGCTGTGGGCAGGGTGCTAGTTGCAAGGTGCTGGGTGCAGGCTGTGGGCAGGGTGCTAGTTGCAAGGTGCTAGTTGCAAGGTGCTGGGTGCAGGCTGTGGGCAGGGTGCTAGTTGCAAGGTGCTGGGTGCAGGCTGTGGGCAGGGTGCTGGTTGCAAGGTGCTGGGTGCAGGCTGTGGGCATGGTGCAGGGTGCTAGTTGAAGGGTGCTGGGTGCAGGCTTTGGGCATGGTGAAGGGTTCAGGCTGTAGGCAGGGTGCTAGGTGCAGGGTTTAGGCAGGGTGCTGTGTGCAGGCTTTGGGCATGGTGAAGGGGGGTTCAGGCTGTAGGCAGGGTGCTAGGTGCAGGGTTCAGGCTGTGTGCAGGGTTCAGGCTGTAGGCAGGGTGCTAGGTGCAGGGTCCAGGCTGTGGGCATGGTGCAGGGTTCAGGCTGTAGGCAGGGTGCTGTGTGCAGGCTGTAGGCAGGGTGCTGTGTGCAGGCTGTAGGCAGGGTGCTAGGTGTAGGGTTCAGGCTGTATGCAGGGACTCACTCTGCTGCAGTACAGAGTCTGTTGCTGTTCTCCCCTCTCAGACCCCAGCGGCACGCTAAGCACAGCTCCATTATGTCCAGTGCATGCAGCCAATCACAGGAGGAGGGGGATGCGCCTGGCCTGATAGCCAATCATGGGCGGCGCTGTGTTGCCGAGCAACGTATACAGGAAGTAGCAGGGAGGTGAATTGGACACCATGAAGCTTGCCGTACTGCCGCGGTCCGCATAACGGTAACTGCACTAGCGGCCACATGGGGAGGATGTGCAGGTACAGACAGCGGACTCAGACCTACTTTGATGTGAGGGAGGGCTGATTGGTCACCAGTCTGATGCGCCCCCTGGGAGGTGAGGGACAGGGGCGCCTATAGCACCTGCCCTATCTGCACGCCTCCAGATACGCGTCTGCGTGGAATAAGACTTATAGCAAACAGACATAAGTCAGGCTGCAGCAGTTGTCCTGTCTCCCCCTCCTCTCCTACCCACTGTAAAAAAAGATGTAATTTGATCCAAGCAGTCAGAGTGCACTGGAGGGCACCAGGCGGAAGGGAAGACACAATGCTGAGTGTGCACTTGCAAGTCATCCACATGAGGAGAAAGATGGAGGTGCTACTACAGATATAAATCTTTGTTTTTGGGATGTACCAGCTGTAAACTATGTATGTTCAGCATTGAAATTTCTGCCCTTACACAAGGAGCATCATGCGGCCCTAGTCTCATTTGGGGGACCCAGCAAGAAAGCATAGGGCACAGTTCTCCAATCACAGCACAAAGCATTGGGATTGGCTGACTAGTATGCGCGTAGTTTGCAACAACCTATCTTAAACCTAATAGTTTAAGAAGGTTCCGTCCCCCCAATCATGATAGCTGAATTTTCCCATGACGTTTACTGCTGGATCCCCTAAACTAGACTAGCGCCAACCATGCTTATTATGCCGGTGTAACTTAGAGTAACTGTCGGGCATAAAATCAAAAATAAATTCTTTTTTTATCTGGTAAACAAGTAATAAAGAGGCTAAACAGGCAAACCAAAAGTTAAAAATCACTCTTATATTTCTTGTTGATAAATGATCATTCCCCAGTTTACCTGACCCTTATTTGGTACACACAACATTTAGTACGCACAAAGGAAGTTGCAGGGCATGCTGGGTTGTCCTGTTTTTCTTCTCTACTTCCCCTCAGACTTAAAGCGGGCCCAAACCAAACATTTTTTTAATTCAAAATATTTAGTTGCACCACTCTGACACATACAAAGATAAATAAACACTCCTTCAAGCCTATGAGCATTTCAGTGCATGCTTTTCACCCTTCTCTTTTCACAACTAGGATTATACTGGGGGCAGCCATTACTTCTGAGCTTAGTAGGAGGTTTTAGATCATGGGTGTGTTTGTGATCTATCCTCCCTCACTGGGGCATCGTCTGTCAGGGGTGCCCACACTTTTTCGGGTCGCGAGCTACTTGCAAAATGACCAAGCTTAGGAGATCTACCAACACACACACACACACACGTACACACACACACACACGTACACACACACACACACGTACACACACACACACACGTACACACACACACGTACACACACACACGTACACACACACGTACACACACACACGTACACACACACACGTACACACACACACGTACACACACACACGTACACACACACACGTACACACACACACGTACACACACACACGTACACACACACACGTACACACACACACGTACACACACACACGTACACACACACACACGTACACACACACGTACGTACACACACACGTACGTACACACACACGTACACACACGTACACACGTACGTACACACGTACGTACACACGTACACACACACGTACACACACACACACACACACGTACACACACACACGTACACACACACACGTACACACACACACACGTACACACACACACACGTACGCACACGTACGCACACGCACACACGCACACACGTACACACACACACACGTACACACACACACACGTACACACACACACGTACACACACACACACACGTACACACACACACGTACACACACACACGTACACACACACACGTACACACGCGTACACACACACACACACACACATATCCCAGCACAGTTAGGCACATGGTTGGTCACAGAATCCTTCCCTCACAGAGTGTCATGATCCCCTCCCACCCCGTCACAGAACCCTTCTCTTCAACACCCGTCCCCATTATAGGAGCACATGGCTCCTATAATCAAAACTATAAACACATCTATAAACGCCCCTCCAACCTCCACAAAGAATTATTAGGCTCAATCAAGCAATCCCACCATCTTCATCAAATCTAAAATTCCATATGCCCAGTTGCCCACCTTGCAGAGCAGTCTCTTTAGCCCCCTCCATCAGTCGCCTCTGTTCGCCTCACAAGAGCGGGGATGACAGTCACTGAAGACCCGCGGGACTTGGGGAGGCGTGGCCACACGGCTTGCATCACAGAGCCTGAAGGGGAAGGAGAGACTCCTCATTTGCTCCTCTCCCCTTCAGCCACGCCTCTCTCCATGAGCTGCGCCTCTCCCCTTCAGCTGTCGCTCCTGGTAGGAGAAAATGACAGCCGAGGCTACACTAAATTTCACAGCTGTATCCACGCAGCAGCTAAATATGACAGGATGCGGCCGGATGGCCGCGATCTACTCAGAGGGCGGTCGTGATCTACCGGTAGATCGCGATCGACGTATTGGGCACCCCTGGTCTATGTGAAATCTCACACAAGCTGAGATCACCTCCCCTGTGACATCATCAGTAGCAGCCTGTGTTTTGTTTTTGTTTTTTATCTCCTCCACCAGTTTGCCGGAAAAATCCCGGCAATAAGAAAGGAAGGGAGGGGTTCCTCCAATAAATGTAAAATATTTTATATTTGTCATCATGCAGCTGAAAAAAGGCTGCTATTTATCATTCTAATTTAGAAAATATATTTTATTTCTGAAATCTTGTATTTTTAATTTGGGTCCACTTTAAGTAATGCAGCCTGATTGGCTGAAGCCTCTTTCCCTCCTATTTTCCCCTCCCACACCTCTGTTCCTCTCTGATTGGCCAATATTTCTCAGGCTGAAACAATGCACTTTCTATAATGAAGGGCGGGCAAATCAGACAGAGGAGAGTAAAGGAGGAAATGACATCAGGATTGGCTTCAAAATAGCCACACTTAAAATGGGAAATGCTAAGAAGCATTTTCTCTTTTTTGTTTACTGTAGAAAAATCACTAAAATCAAAACGTGGACAGTGCAATACATGTGTTACGTAAGCAGAGCAAGTATTTATCTACTGTGTTTTGTTTTTTTCTGAGATAGTATGGCTAACAGCTCCTCTTTAATAAGAATCTCGTATGTGATTTCCACGCCATCTTTTACCTTGCTGATCTGTTTTCTTTCGCCCCACAGATCTATTATTACCACAATGTGAAATGCAGAAGGGAAATGTTTGACAAAGATATTGTGATGTTACAGGTAAGCCTGCATTATGCCTGTGATTGCAGTTAACCTTTAGGTCTAGTTTATATGGATGGTTGAACTGGCAATTACCAAGCAGGAACTGCGCAGTTAACTGCCAATCTGCCAGGGATCAACCATCCTTCATATTGTTGTATAATGCCTCCAAATGGTGGGATTCGTATCGATTAGGGATGGTCACTGAGATGCAAATAATTTCAAGTTGATGGAAGATTATGCAAATATATGCATCCTGAAAATGCACCAATCACATTCCACCATGGCATGATTCGATTGGTCCATTTTCAAGCTGCACTAGGACAGGTGAGCGAGCTGGCTACAGCAGCAGCGTGAAGGCGACAAGAGAGCACGGGTGTGAGTCGTTGAAATGTACGCCTTCACAGGGATATCGGGACGTAGATTTTAACCATCTTGGTCTGGGAAGGGTTAAGGCCCTCCTCTAACTTTTTTTCCTCCTGGGTTTTCTACCAGGAGATAAGTTCATCTTATGTAAAAATAACTTCAGCAATAAGCTGAACTGAAAAAGCTTTAAAATAAGTAGATTAAGTAATATCAGTTATTCTGAGTAGTTTCTTGCACACTGGTACATACTGCTGCAATTATACTTACCTGGGGCTTCCTCCAGCCCCGTGGGGTTCCCTCGCCGTCCTCCCCGTCCGCTCTGTTGTCCCATGGTAGCCTTTGGTATTTTCTTTAGTCGTGTTCTTCTGCACATGCCTGGCTGCACACGCTCCCCTGTGTCCAGGAGCTCATTGCACCATTACTGTGCAGACGCAGAATGCTCCCGGGGGGTGGGGCATTACAGAAGAACCCGATATAAGTCCAATAAGCAGCATTTTGATTGGCTGCTTAGAATTAGCAAATCCTCTAACCCCTGAACATGTGCGTTACCCTTAGGCCGGAGCTTCCATGATGGATCCTAACCATTTCCTGATGATTGTGCTCAGCCGCTTTGAGCTCTACCAGATCTTCAGCACTCCTGATTACGGGAAGAGGTTCAGGAAAGACAGCACTAACAAGGTATGGCTTCTGTCTCTGACCTGTCCTTGATGTGAAATACTGCAGCTGGGGAGCCTGCGGGAACCAGCATGCCTGAAACGGATGGTTTTGTGAGTCATCTGCAGTCAGGTGGCAAATGCTTGCAGCCGTAACTGGGGTCCTTGCAGATCATAGTGTGGATTGGTAAAAGATCATTGTAATAGTAGCCAAAGAGTAATCCTGCGCAGCACTGGCAATCCAGCATTTCTACATACTGTATCCAGGTAATCCTGATTTTTTTGAAAAGGGTGATCACTTGTAGGAATCTATGTAATACCTCAACCCTCAGCAATTTTTACTATGGTCTGATGTGATACAGATGGGTGTTGTGAAGTTTTGACACCCACAACAGTTCTCCCTAGCGTGTTTTAGGCGGGAGTTCCACCCGGGAATTGAGGCAAGCGCCCAGCACAGACCAACAGGACTATGCCTGAAGCGGGCTCTATTAATTCTCAGCGCTGACCATCTCCGCTCAGGGTGAAGATGAAAAACATCCCACCCTGCTCATGGGAAAAACCCTCTGGGCCGGCGCTGATTACTATTCCCCCTCCCAGCAAGGGGGTATCAGCTACTGATTGGGATAAAGTTCAATTCTTGGTCAGAGTTCCTCTTTAAGGTTAACAACCTAGTCATAGGTATATATGCAGTACTGTCAAAATTAACATCAATATGACATTATAAACCCCAATTTCTTATATTGAAATAGAATAGGGGGGGGGGGATTCTGTCAATCATTCAGGGAGTGTCGCAACAAGAGGGGAGAAAGCGATTGAGGCTCTATTATTTACCATTAACATTTAGAGAGAGGTAAGGAATGAATAAAAAAAGAAAACCAAAGTGTGACAGGGAAAGTATGAAGAGTGCCCTCGTCTCAGCATCTCTTGTCCAGCCATGCCTAAAAAAGAGTACATTTGGAATCGGCGCCGGTAGACTTGGGAGCAGGATACAGCTGGTATATGGCTGATCCTGCTTCTGCACAAGTCCCGGCCGTTTTATTTACTATTCCCCCTCCAGGCCGCCATGGATAGTGAGGGAATGAAATAATTTGGCTTCCAGCGATTGCTGGAGGCCGAATTATTGTGTTTTTTTAAGCAACCTCGGCTCCGTCCTCTGACGGCGCCGAAGTTACTTACTGAGCGTTGCAATAGAAGTGATTCCCATTATAGTCTGGCTGCGCCCAAATCTAGCAGCGCCGAAAAGCACTGCTCCATTAAAGAAACCTCCTTTTTACATACGGCATTTGTGCTTAGTTACCGTGTTATTTGGCTGGTCTTGTGATCTGTGTATCTCCTAATTCCTCTCCTTCCAGGACTTGGTTCAGCAGAATAACACTTTGATTGAAGAGATGCTGCACCTGATCATTATGATTGTCGGTGAGATATAACGTATAGACAGAATGTTTATATAGATTTTTTTGTTCCCTGATTTTTTTTTTTTTTATCTTTTTTTTTTTGTCTGCTCATGCTGTATGGCATTGTATGTACAGTGCACTTCCTATTTGTTTTATTACCGAGGTAACTATGAGGCCATTTCTAGTTCCTGTTATTTTAATTGCTGTGATTTCACTCCCAGCATTTAAAGAGACACTGAAGCAAAAAAAAAAAATTGATATAATGAATTGGTTGTGTACTATGAATAATTAGTAGAAGATTAGCAGCAAAGAAAATATTCTCATATTTTTATTTTCAGGTATATAGTGTTTTTTATCGAACATTGCATCATTCTATGATATGTGCAGATTACACAACACTCAGCATTCAAAATGATTCTTTCAGAGCAGTCTGTGAACTAATGACCTCTCCTCTGGCAGAGAAAAAGTAAATAGTTCAATAACAGTTGAGATAATAAAAGTCAGAAAACAGCCCTCTCCACGACTTTGAAAGTCGTAGAGCTTAATGGCTTTTTTGCATAGAGATAACAACTGGAGTTTCTTAACTCTTCCTGTACTGGAAACAATTAGACAGATGTATCTGATCTTAATGTTTTATTTCTTAGCTGTACTACACATACAAATCATATCATATTTTTTTCGCTTCAGTGTCTCTTTAAGCTATGTACACATGATAGATCAAAGTTGGCTGATAACGAGGTAGCGTGTGTACAGCAGCCCCTAATGCCCCTTGATAATGCTGGGAATACACGGCTCGATTCTGAGTCATTTAGATGGCTCAATAGATCATTTCCGACACGTCCGAACTCCCGCCCGATCGTTTCGTCGCTCAATTCTGCATTGAGGACAATGGAAAAAATAAGAAAAACAAGTGGAAAATAAGAGAATCGCTTGCAGAATCGAGCAGGGAATCGTTTGAGCGGAAGAATCGAGCCGTGTATGCCCAGCATTAAGTCCCCATCTCTTCCCTTCAGTGGCAGCTGATCATGTGTCTCTTTAGTGTCACAGCAGTCAACATAGGTGCCATTCGTGCCACTGCTGAGCTACTGTTTGTCCCCTATCTTATTGCCTGATGAAGCGGGCTGTGCCTGCGAAACGCGTTTCATCTTTTGGGGTACCAATAATAAATTTGTTTAATTCAGACAGTATTTTGAGTCTGCTTTCCGGAGGTAAGTCCACCACTGCCTCCCAGCAAATTTTAAAATTTTTATTACCTTTTATCCTGCTGGCGCCTCTGTTCTCTTACGATAACAGCAGTCAACATGTTTGTCTCCTAGCAGTCTATCAATTTTATTTAGACAAACTTCTAGAGTTACTAGATCTACGCTGTGGGCCTTGCCTAGGGAGAAAATGTCACCTGGAGCAATCAAACTTATTGGCAAGTTCCAATAAGCACATGTGTATGGAAAGTCTTGAATTCAGGTCATTTAAACATGGAATCTTTGTCGGACTATACAGCATGAAGGCTGCTAGGTCCATGGACACTATGCAATCGCATTAGCTTGAAGCCTATTGGCCGTCACAAAGTTCCCCTGTTACTGCTGAGTATAATTGTCCGATATTAGAGCAATATGACGTCCTGCATAAAGGGATCCTCCGCTCCTTTGATGTTTTAAATTTGTATGGGCGGGGGGGTTGTTTGCTACAATTACATCTGAACGTCTATTTAAAGGGATACTGTAGGGGAGTCGGGGGGGAAAATGAGTTGAACTTACCCGGGGCTTCTAATGGTCCCCCACAGACATCCTGTGCCCGCGCAGCCACTCACCGATGCTCCGGCCCCGCCTCCGGTTCACTTCTGGAATTTCAGACTTTAAAGTCTGAAAACCACTGCGCCTGTGTTGTCAGGTTCCTCGCTCCCGTTGTTGTCACCAGGAGAATACTGTACAGGCCCAGTACTGTCTGCGCCTGCGCAGTACGCTCCTGATGACAACAGCGTGAGCGAGGACACGGCAACGCAGACGTAGTCTTTTCAGACTTTAAAGTCAGAAATTCCAGAAGTGAACTGGAGGCGGGGCCGGAGCATCGGTGAGCGGCTGCGCGGGCACAGGATGTCTGTGGGGGACCATTAGAAGCCCTGGGTAAGTTCAACTCATTTTCCCCCGACCCCCCTACAGTATCCCTTTAACTATTTTTCTAAATAAAATTGATTCCTTTTGTTATTGGTTGGAACATTACTGTACGCTTATTTTTATAAAAATGTTTTGTCTCATAGCAGTCTTATCGAGTTTATTTCGACAACCTTCTACAGTTAACTAGATCAGCGCTGTGGGCCTTGCCTAGGGAGAAAATGTCACCTGGAGCAATCATACTATATCATTCTGGATGACATTTATTTTCTATCTGTATCTGTATGTATATTTATATATGAAAGTGAAACTCCATTCGAGTTGTGAGCGATAGGAACAGAGAAACTTCCATTTTGAGTGCAGTTTCACGTTAACCATTTTGGACCACGGGTTTATACCCCCCTAGTGACCAGGCGATTTTAACTATTCAGGCCACTGAAGCTTTAAAGTGAACCTAAAGCCATGGAAAAAAATGAGATGAACTCAATGCCGCAATAGCAGCATAGGGGGCGATATACAGGCTGGGAACGTGAACAATCACTCGCGTTCCCATGCCTGTGGGCCGGTGACGGCCAAACCGGAAGTGTTCGCCGGCGGGTGCAGAGGCATCGGAGCGGAGCTGCGGGGGCACCGATCGACTGCAGGGGGCTGAGGGAAGCCCCAGGTGAGTTCATTTCATTTTTTTCCTGTGGCTTTAGGTTCACTTTAACAGCTCGCTGCAGAGCCTTACAACTGAGCACACAAATTAATCTTGTCCCCTTTTCTTGCCACCAACAGAGCTTTTTTCATGTATGATTATTCATTTTTGTCTTTTTATTTATAATAAAATGTACTATGTTTAAATGTATCCCTCCCCCCCCCCCCCCCCCCGAGATCCAATCATGCTGATCACCTCTCATAGGCATCAGCCCATGAGCGGGATCAGCTTGCGAGCGTCTCCTGGGGACAGCTCAGTGACAGAGCTGTCCCCCGTACAGTGCTGCGCTAGATCACAGCGCTGTGCATGTAAATAATGGCTTTTTTCCCTTCCAAACAGCCTTCTAGCCACGATCGTGGGCTAGCAGGCTGATCGCTGCGGCCGCGCCTCTGAACGAGCAATGAGCGTGCGCTCGTTCCCTGAAAATCTCACGCATCGCGATATGACGCAATCCTGGGTTAGGCGGTCCCAGGAGAGCGAGTGGCCACAGTTCTGGGTGAAGCGGTCACAGAGTGGGATACCGGAGCAGAAGCGTCGCTTAGCGCAGCCCCTCGAAAGATTAGCGACAATGCATTATTGCTAATCATATCAGTGTCCCGCAGCTCCTCTTTGTGCCGCGTGCCCACACAGTGGCCGCAAGCTCCGTGCTACTGCACATGTGCGAGCGGGCTTACTGTGCGGCCAATATAGAGGAGGAGCTGCGCAGCCCCGATGTGGAGGAGGGGGGTGTCTGTGCTCGACCTCTGAGGGAAGCCTCAATAGGATCCTGAGGCTTCACTCTCTTCAGGACAGGAGCTTATTTTGAACCCGAGCTTTGGCTTGAGATTGCTTTAAGAAGCTTTGCGCATAGGATTGTGTTCTACAAGGTCCATAGGGCCTAGAGTATGTGTGGCTTTGACCATTTATCTTTTATGTATGCCAGGTGAGCGGTTTTGCCCAGGAGTGGGGCAGGTGTCGGTGACCGAGGAGATAAAGCGGGAGATCGTTCACCAGCTCAGCATCAGACCCATGGCACACAGCGAGCTGGTCAAGGCCTTGCCGGAGGATGTGAGTGTGCCGCTGTGTAAAGGGTACCTGAACTGAAGTGGGGCAATATAAAATTGGAGTCACCCAGAAAGTAACAGGTGTTTGCTTTTATCTCCCACGGAAGGGGGTCAGCGTCATTGCTTACTTACAGGATGCTGATCCCCCGGCCTCTCTGGTCTGTATGGTGTCACCCATCTTCTCCACGGAAAGACCGCGTCTGCCACATTTGTAATTTCCCGGCTTAGTGTCGTTCGCAGCAATGCATGCTGGGAAATGTAGCCTGTGGATGTGAGAACATCTCTGTACTCGCATCCATGGATTACATCTCCCGGCATGCATTGTGGCGAGTGCGTGCAACACTTAGCGTGGAAGATGGAAATGTGGCAGATGCGGTCTTTCCATGGACAAGACGGCGGATCCTTATTGGGATTTGCAGGTGCTCTGTTCCCTTTAACAATCTACAAGGTTGGATAGTACTCTGTCAATTTCTGTCGTAATTCCCTGTATCACCTGCTTATCCTGCCCCTTTCACTTCCTCCTTCCTAGATTGGAAAAGAGAGCCCTGCAGGCAGCCAAGTAGCATGTCTGTGCAAAAATTGTTAGTAAAAACAAAACTTGAAACAATCAGGGAATTATAGCATCAGTCAGCTACAAGCTACCGAACATCTAATGTTCTGTTATCCTATATAATTAAACCTAACCTGTCCCGGCGTCATCCGGTCACTGTGTCTGTGTGTTGCGCTACTGCGCATGTGCAGGACCTGCCACCACTGAGACAGGATGTTGGGGCCAGGGAGCCTGGTGGACGAGTGCATGCGCATGCGCACTGACATGTGGCGGCGGTTTGAAGAGACCTAGAGCCCGTTTTTAAACGGGCTTAGGTCTACTATTGTTTGCAAAAAATTTTGAGGGTTGCATGTAATATGTGATGTATTATTTTATTTATTTTTTTCCTTTAACACTTTTTAATTTCAGGAGAACAAAGAGACGGGGATGGAACAAGTGATCGAAACGATAGCCTCTTTTAAGTAAGCTGAGACCTTTAATGTCATTTTATTCTCTTTCTGTATATTAAAGAGGAACTGTAACGAAGGATTGAACTTCATTCCCAATCAGTAGCTGATACCCTCTTTCCCACGAGAAATCTATTCCTTTTCTCGAATAGACAGGGGCGTAGCAATAGGGGTTGCACAGGTTGCGACCGCATCGGAGCCCTTAGGCCGAAGGGCCCTCCCTCAACTACAGTATTAGCTCTCTATTGGTCCTGTGCTCATAATAATCACTTCTATAGATACTTTGAATAGTGGTAATTAGGCCTAAAAGATAAATCGAATTTAAATCGAAATCGCGATCACCAAGATCACAATTTCGGAATCGTCAGATCGACAATTATCGTGATCACATGGGGAAAGTTTGAAGAAGTGGCTTTAAACGTCCCCAAAGTCCCGGCGCGTGCGGCCTGCAGCGTTGGACATACCTTCTGCACGAGTCAAAACGCTTTCCGACCGCTATCGCCATCTGCCGGCTCTTGTGCTTGGCAAAACTCCGGGTTCCTGTATGTCACATGACATACAGGAAGTATTCCGTGCCTTAGAGATTGCAGGAGGCAAAGTGGATAGATGGGGATCGCTGGACCTGATGCAGCTTGGGGGACAGAGGAGGCACAGAGAGAAACACAGCGGGCACAGAGACACGTGGGCAAGAGAAAGACCCAGAGGAGGCATAAAGAGACAAAGGGGGAACAAACAGGCAAAGAGGGGGAACAAAGCTTGATTTGAAGGAAATCGTGAATCAAATCGAAATCGCAATTTCATACAGAAATCGCTCAATTCAATTTTTTCCTAGAATCGTTCAGGCCTAGTGGTAATCATTAACAAACTGTTCCCCATTGCCTTCTTGCACCTCTGACACTGTAGTTGCCATTGGCAGGTTTTGGTGCGCCGTATCAATTGTTACGTATATAGAGTGTTTGGGAGGGGGGGGCGCGGGCATGTAAAACTTGCATCGGGGCCCCATAGCTCCTTAGCTATGCCACTGCGAATAGATCATCAGGGGGGTCTGTGTGGGAAATAATGGCTTTTTCCAACTGCAAGCAGTATCTCCCTCTGTGCATAGAATTCTCAGTAACGAACATTCCACAGAGATCAACTAGCTGGACTAAAGGTGGCCACTAACCGTCCAATTTCTAGCGAAAAATCGTTTGAGCGATCAGAAATTCTGATCGGATTGCTTGTAAATAATCTCAGTTGATGGGCACAATCGATAACGAACGATTGTTTCCACCCCATTCCTTTAGATTGTAAGCTTGCAAGTGCAGGGCTCTCACCCTTTTGTGTCATGGAATGTTATTAATTGAATTGCTTGCACACTGTTAGACATTTATACATTTTAGTCATCGTGTTAAATTTGCTATTGTAACCAGCGGTTCTGTATCTTGTATCAGTGTTCATATTTGATGTATATCATTGTCTGTATCATTATGTATCCCTTGTTTGTTTTCTTACATTGTACATCGTCACGGAATATGTTGGCGCTTTATAAATAAATAATAACAATGATTGTAAAAACAATCGTCCGATTGAATTTTCGTCAAGCCAAAATTTGGATTTTCTTGGTGGTCGTGATAGATCGAAAGCAATGATTGGTTAGTTGATGGTGTAGTGAACGATTTTTCATCAGATCAGAATTTCTGATCACTCAACGATTTTTCACTAGAAATTGGAATGTTAGTGGCCACCTTTAAGATGTCACCAGCTGTGATACATGTCAGAATGTAAATCAGGGAGAGGAAAGATTTTACAATGAGCAAGCACTGACTAAATCTATAAATGGATATTGTAAATAAGTCATTTTATTCATCGTTTTGATTAAAGTTCCTCTTTAAATGTGTAACCTGTTATTATTATTGAGATTTATACGCTCCAACATATTCCATGGCGCTGTATAGGGTAAGAAACAAACATGAGTTACATAATAATACAGACATTGGTATATGGAAGAGCATTGATAGATCTGGGATTTCCAGTGACAAATGGAACATGCTGATCTTGTATCTCTATTTGTTTCTATGAAGGAAGCCAGGCTTAACAGGAAGAGGCCTGTATGAGCTGAAGCCGGAGTGTGTCAAGGAATTTAACCTCTTCTATTACCATTACTCCAGAGCTGAGCAGTCCAAGGTAAATACCGTGTCTAATGGGAGTGCGTACGTGTTACCATGGCGGATTGTGGTAAGAAATGCCGTATACTAAGGTAGCTAGCAATTTGTACAAGTCCTTTGTTATATAAGTAAAGTCCAATCAAAAGTATCGGCCGGTGTTCAGGTGAGTTTATCCACTTGGGGGACAGAGGGCTGCAGTACACACGCCTAATTATCAGCTGAGGCGGGCGTTATCTGCTTTAGACAACACGTATGGCTGTGCGTTCGGGACGCAAGCGCAGATGATCGCACACCATCCGCGTTGCCCTGTGCTGACGGTCACATTCATTACATTCAATGGGATCAGCGATGTGCCTTGGCAAAAATGCGTGTAGCAATGCGATAGCGCATAGCACTGCTGCGCCGCGCGCATAGTCTGAACGTCAGAAGTGCTCTCTATGCTAATCGCATACTATACGTGCTGCCAAAATGCTTACGGCAGCGCGTATAGTGTGAACGAGGCCTAAATCAAGCATGTGTGTACGAGACTTTAGACAAGGCTATAAATATTTTGTCCCTAGGAATGAACACGCTGCTGTGATGTAGTAAGCGATTGACTTGTGCATACACAACAGTGCTGGAAGACCAGAGCTGGTATCTGGCCTATATCAAAATGCCTAATCTATGGGCTGGAGAAGCAACAGAATAGTTGTCAGACACTTAAGGCCCTTACACACACCTGATTTAAAGGCATACTTAAAGGATGCCCAAAGTGACATGTGACATGATGAGATAGACATGTGTATGTACAGTGCCTAGCACACAAATAACTATGCTGTGTTCCTTTTTTTCTTTCTCTGTCAGAAAGAGTTAAATATCAGGTATGTAAGTGGCTGACTCAGTCCTGACTCAGACAGGAAGTGACTACATTGTGACCCTCGCTGATAAGAAATTCCAACTATAAAACACTTTCCTAGTAGAAAATGGCTTCTGAGAGCAAGAAAGAGATAAAAAAGGGGAATTTCTAATCAGTGAGGATAACACTGTAGTCACTTCCTGTCTGAGTCAGGACTGAGTCAGCCATTTACATACCTGATATTTAACTCTTTTAGGCAGAGAAAGAAAAAAAGGAGCACAGCATAGTTATTTGTGTGCTAAGCACTGTACATACACATGTCTATCTCATCATGTCACGTCACCTCGGGTATCCTTTAAGCAAAAAATAAAAATGATTTCAATTTACCTGGGGCTTGTTCTAGCCACCTAGACTCTTCTTGCGCCCATGACATCCTCCTGGTCCCCTCCGGCCTGCTTGACGACCCCCAAAAAGCTGGGTGGTCGCAGAGAGCCAACGGCTACTGCGCATTTTGCAGCCTGAACTGCGCATACACCGTTCGCGATCCCGTGGTCAAGGGCGTGCGTCTCGGGGGTGCGCATCTCTGGGCCACGCATGTGCAGTAGCCACCGACTCTCGGTGGCCAGCCAGCTTTGCGGAGGTTGCCGCTGCTGGCCGGAGGGGACCAGGAAGACGTTGTGGGTACAGAACGAAACCTTGGGGCTGGAAGAAGACCCAGGTAAGTTAAAATCATTTTTAATTTTTGTTAAAGTATACCCTTAAGTCAGCTGAGGCAGCCTATAGCTACCCCAGCCGATAATCAGGCATGTGTATGGCAGCCCCCGACCACTGCCCCCCCCCCCCAACCCGCTAGCAATCCAGCAGATGGATCCATTCACCCCCAGCAATGCCAATTCCCCATTTAATCATGCATGATGCAGTGTGGCCCAGGTCAGTATAGGTCATACATGTCAAACTCTGGCCCTTATAGCCAGCAAATTTGGCCCGCAAGTGGTTTCCCTACATTATATTTGTTTTGCCCACTCTAGTATTCAGTAGAAAAACCGCTCTACCTCTTATACCAAAGCAGAGGTGCGCAAAGACTGTACAATAGATGATCTGAAATCCGCACACTCGCAGGTTTTGAAAAAGTCCAAAGGGTTTTTTATTTCAGAATCACAGATGCAGCAAAACTGCTGACATTACTCCAGAGCTGAGCAGTCGGAGGATGTGAGTGTGCCGCTGTGTTTCGGATCAAGTATCCTTACTCACAGCCTTACATAACTGACATCTTAGTTGGACATATGTACTCCAAGAGCCGCCCCTAGGGGCGTGCACGCGTGGAGAGAACATCACACAATTAAAATTTAAAGGTACAAAGCTTTCTAACCTCTAGCCTACCGGATTATTGTGAGCTTATAATACATCATCTTTATTACAAGTATAAACATACAAAACTGCAAAAATACAAAAAACAAAATAAAGCTAAAAAGATATCAGTATATAAAGTATATATCCCACCTGGCATTTAAGCCCCTTGGCTCCCCAGTACCCAACTAGGGCCCGTTTCCACTAGTGCGACGCGATTTCGCCGGCATTCCGACGCTTGTAAAAACGCATGCGGATGCGTTTCCGCATGCGTTTTACCCGCGATTTCGCGTGCGATTTCGCATGGCAGGGTGCCATGCGAAATTAACCATGACACTGCCAGGGCAAAATAACATTGAAAAAGGTGCGAAATCGCGGGTAAAAACGCATGTAACAAACGCATGCGTTTTTACTATTAAATACATTAGCGGCGATTCGCACGGATTCCCGACGCAGGCGAAATCTGTGGGTCCCGCCGTGCAGGTTTGGCCCGCCGCCAAATCGCTCCCGCACGCCGCACATGTGGAAACAGCCCCATCCACTAACATTAAGTATGCGAATCCGCATGCAGTGCCCGCATGCGGATTCGCCCTAGTGGAAACGAGCCCTAAGATCCAAAATGCCTCTCTCATCCGTAGCTTCTTATATAGATCGCCCGTCTCACAGAGGCAGTGACCCTCTCAATACCTTGAAAACTAAAGCCTTGCATGTTTCCGTCCTGCTTCTCTCTGTAATGTCTCGCTACATTACTAATGCGATCTGTCCTCCATGAGGCACCATTATAGTGCTCAGAGATTCTCTGTCTCAAGCAGCGAGTGGTGCAGCCTACATACTGTAAGCCCACTCTAGACCACCAGGGAAAGCTGTATTGGAGGTGAAGCCCAAGATCACCAGGGAAGCCATGAGGGAGAGGGAAAGCACTAGATACTAGAGAACTGGGTCTGAGGGGGGACCACTAGGCACCAGAGAACTGTATAGGGGGAGGGATGAGGCATTGGACTTCAAGGAAATTTATAAAGGAGGACGGTGGCCATTGAGCTACATGCCTAAGTCTGCAGCAGTGAAAGGGAGGTGTTCAGTGTGAACAAGAGAGAGGAAGTGGAGGAGGAGACTGGTCTGCAGCAGTGAGAGGGAGGCATTCAGTATGAACAAGTGAGAAAATTGAGGGGCCTAGTCTGCAATATTGAGAGTGAGGTGTTCAGTGTGAACAAGTGAGGGAAAATTAAGGAGGGGCCTATTCTGCAGCAGTGACAGGGAGGTTTTCAGTGTAAACGAGAGAAGAAATGGAGGAGGAGCCTAGTCTGCAGCAGTGACGGGGAGGTGTTCAGTGTGAACATGAAGCCTCTATGCTGAGTTTTATGTACAGTGATCACTCACTCAGGGTATTTGTACTGTAATCTGCAGGCTGAAGAGGCCCAGCGAAAACTGAAGAGAATGAATGAAGAAGACACAGGTATATTAAACAACTGACTGGTTTGAATGAAGCTACAGTTTCTCAAATTTTATTAAATATTTTCTTATATCTTTTCATGGGACAGCACCAGAGATATGACACTCTATGTAAAGTAGTCAGTGTACAGCTTGTATAACAGTATACATTTGTTTTCCCATCAAAATAACCTCTACACACAGCCATTAATGTCTAAAGCACTGCCAGCAATAGTGAGTACTCCCGTAAGTGAACAATATCAAAATATGGTGTGTGGCCACCATTATTTTCCAGCACTGCCTTAAAGGGGAACTTCAGCCTAAACAAACATAATGTCATTAAGTTACATTAGTTATGTTAATTAAAATAGATAGGTAATATAATCTCTTACCCACCCTGTTTAAAAAGAACAGGCAAATGTTTGTGATTTCATGGGGGCAGCCATCTTTTTGGTTGAAAGGAGGTGACAGGGAGCATGAGACTGTTCCCACTGTCCTGTGTCCTGATCACCCCTCCCAGCTGTGCGCGCTAGGCTTCAAATCTAAAATTCAAAATAAAAAAACAAAAACAAATTTGCACTAAAACAGCAGAACGAGAACATCAGAAATCCCATCATTCTTTGCACAGCATCAGGGGAAAATGCCCGGGCAGTTTTCTTCTGTGCAGCTAAAAATGAAGCTTGGGTAAGAAAAACAAAGTTCTGATGCTATGAAAGTGTTAAAGAAACACCAAGCCTTTTCAGTGCTGCTTAGTAGATTTTTAGTCTGTAGGTTCACTTTAACCACTTGACCACTGAGGGTTTTTCCCCTTTAGGACCAGAGCAATTTTCACCTGTCAGCACTCATCCCTTTCTTTCACCGATAACTTAATCACAACTAATCACAACGACATATCTTCTTTTTTTGGCCACTAATTAGGCTTTCTTTGGGAGGTACGTTATGCTAAGAATTATATTATTCTAAACACATTTTAATTGGAATCCTAAGAAAAAAATTCAAAACATTATTTCAGTTTTCGCCCATTATAGTGTTAAAAAAATGTTCTACTGTGAATAAAACCTACACATTTTATTTGCCCATTTGTCCCGGTTATTGCAACGCTTCCAATTTTTTACCTAGTATGGCGCCAATATTTTATTTGGAAATAAAGGAGCATTTTTTCAGTTTAAGCACTGCTCTGCAGTGAAAATAAACTATTTTACAAACAGGGAATGCTTTGAATGTTCTTTATGTAACTAAGTAGTTACTGAAATTTTAGTTTTGGGAGTATACTACTTTAGGCTACTTTCCCATCAGGAAGTTGCGTTTGATGCGACGTTAAGGTCGCACAATGTGCCCATAACGCATTGTGCACTATAACTTGGATGTTATAGTGCATTCTTTAGCCCTTCATTTGGTGCGCCATTTTCGTCACACAGTGATGGAACGAAAATGGCGCATGCGTTACATATAAAAAAAAATACATTACTGAGCATGTACAACACAAATAGCGCAGCAGATACATTCCTAAACGCACAGCATGCAGCACTCCCTAATAACGCTACACGTTACACACAAACGCAACGTGTGCACTGTGAATGTCGCACAGACTTAGTATTGCTGTGTGTTAGTCTGCGTTATAAAATTTTCTAACGTGCGACTTTAACGTTGCACTGTGAAAGATGCCTTAAAGGGACTCCGAGCAGTGCAGAAACTATGGAAAGATGCATATCATTTTAAAGCTCTCTTTATCCTCTTTCCAATGATAAACCACCGCCCTACGCCTTTTAGTTTTCGTTTTTTTCGCGATCGAAATAGCCGTGGCCGTGACTTCGATCGCAAAAATAGAGAAAACTAAAAGGCGTAGGGCGACGATTTAGGTGTCGCCAGAAAGAGGAGAAAGAGAGCTTTAAAATGATACCCATCTTTGCAGTTACATTGTATTACACAGGGCGACTTTTTCTCAAAGTCAGCAGCTGCAATCAGCAGAAAAAGTCGCCCTGTGTAATACAATATAACTATGGGAAGATGGATATCATTTTAAAGCTCTCATTCTCCTCTTTCTGGCGACACCTAAATCGTCGCCCTACGTCTTTTAGTTTTCTATATTTTCGCGATCGAAGTCGCAGCAATTTCGATCGCGAAAATAGCGAAAACTAAAAGGCGTAGGGTGGTGGTTTATATATCATTGGAAAGAGGAGAAAGAGAGCTTTAAAATGATAGGCAACTTTCCATTTTTTCTGCACTGCTCGGAGTCCCTTTAAAGACTGCTCCCTATTCCTTCAGTTGCATTGATATACAAAACCTACATTGTTACAAATAAAAGCCCATCTAAAGTCAAATTTAAAAAAAGGGCCTTGAGTTCAGCACTGCCCTGCATGTTTCATCTTTCAGAGCCGTGTGTTTCCATCCTATAGAGGTGTGGCACCAGTTTTGTATTCCCTCTACGCCTCCGACATCAGACCACTGCTCTGTTACTTCTGTTGAGCCATCTGAACTCTCCATAGGTTAAAGCCTGGTACACAACTTCAATTTTGATTGGCCAGTTACTGACCAATGTTACCACCTCCATGTAGTATGAGTTTTTACCACACAGCACTAAGTTTTTTGAAAATGTCAGTGAAATATTGTGAAAAAGCAGAAATGTTAATAGCATTTCCTCTCTTCCAGCTCTTCCGCCTCCCGTCCTGCCTCCGTTTTGTCCTCTCTTTGCCAGTCTCATTAACATTCTACAATCAGATGTTATGCTGTCTATTATGGGGACTATTCTTCAGTGGGCGGTCGAGCCTAATGGGCACTCCTGGTCTGAAGCCATGCTGCAAAGGGTAAGCGGATCATACATTTGGTTGTTCGCACAGCTTAGTTTCACTACAGATTTTGAGAAGATCCGAGCTACATGCCTAAGTCTGCCTAATCTATAGTTGTATTTTGCTTTAAAAAAATGGAATTCTCTTCTGAAGCTCAGCTAGCTAGAGTACATACCTTTACTTTGTCTTTGTGACGTTCCATTCCTCAAATGTTCCAACTTCCTGTCTGTAGACTTGCTGCAGGGTTACAGACAGGAAGAAAGTGTGGATGTTTGAGGGATAGGACTCTACAGAGAAGTAAAGGTATGTAGAGAATCATGTTTCAGGGGAGAACATACAAATACGTTATATACTGGAGTATAAACTTATTCAAATATAAACAAAGGTTACTTTTTTTTTTTTTTTACTGTGAAAACAGGTAAAACCTGTTTTCTTGATTATTAAAGGGAACCTAAACTGATGCAGATAAAGAGTTGAATTTACTTGGGGCTTCTACCGGCCCCCTTCAGTCGCCCTGTGCCCACCCCAGTACTCAACGATCCTCCAGTCAACCGCCGCTTCTGAATTTCAATTGTGCCAGTCGGCCACTGCGGGATACACACCACAAAAGAAACGGGTGTCTTCTTAAAGCGGAATGAAACCCACCATTTCTTCTTTGCTCTAAAAAATTATTTAAAGCATATTATGTACAACCAGCATTTTTTACTTGACCAGCATTCAAAGGGTCACACACAGGACTTGAAAGTTCAGTGCAGAGAAGTCTGGCTGCATCTGAAGTGGAGATAATGTTATCTTGTGTTTACTTAATTGTATCAAGTGAGGAATGTGACACATTCTCTGACTGTGCAGAAGCTCCTGGACACAGAGAGACACTCAAAGCGTTTCTGCCTTCAATACATAATGAATAAAACCAGTTATGAATAAAATGCAAAGTGAGCTCTCAAAGCAAAAAAAGGTACATTTGGGAACTTGTAATTTCTAAATGAATAACCATACTTATGCATAAAAATTATGGTAAGCGTATGGCATATAAAAAGTAGGAAAACATGTTTTTATTGAATGTTAAGTCAGGGTTTTATACCACTTTAAACAAACTTCAGCTTTTTTGAAAAAATGCTTGGCTGCCACATAAAATCCCTTAAAGAGACTCTGTAACATTAAAAAGATCCCCTGGGGGGTACTCACCTCAGGTGGGGGAAGCCTCCGGATCCTAATGAGGCTTCCCACGCCGTCCTCTGTCCCACGGGGGTCTCGCCGCAGCCTTCCGAACAGCCGGCGACTGTGCCGACTGTCAGTTCAATATTTACCTTTGCTGGCTCCAGCGGGGGCGCTGTGGCGGCTTTCCGTTCCGAACTACACGGAAATACCCGATCTCAGTCGGGTCCGCTCTACTGCGCAGGCGCCGGAAACTTGCGCCTGCGCAGTAGAGCAGACCCAACGGCGATCGGGTATTTCCGTGTAGTTCGGAGCCGACAGCCGTCAGAGCGCCTGCGCAGGAGCCAGGAAGGTAAATATTGACGTCACCGCTGCACGGACTCCACGGAGGGCTGCAGCGAGACCCCTGACGGATGGAGGACGGCGTGGGAAGCCTCATTAGGATCCGGAGGCTTCCCCCACCCGAGGTGAGTACCCCCCAGGGGATCTTTTCATGTTACAGATCCTCTTTAATCCCCCCCTTAAAAGTAAACACCGCCGTGTCTAGGTGAAAATCGGCTGATTTGCCACACACTCCGTGTCACTCATTAACATATCATTCAAAACACACCAGTATAGAACAGACTCTGGAGCTCCTGTAAAGTTCAGATGTTGTTTCACAAACTCAACGAGATCCACTGTTTTTTCATATAGTGTGAAGGACAGCAATGGTACACTAGTTATCAATTCCACTATGTGACGTAGGCTCAGTGCAGATGCACATCTACAGTACATTTCCATGCATGCAAGGACAACTTCAACCTACGCAGGTCTCAACAGTATAGTGGGAGCTCACAGTCCCATTATCCACCTATCTGCCGGACACTTCATGCCCATCAAAGATGTAACTTATGCACGCAGTAACAGGATCATGAGTGCCTTTTCCGACTGCGCAGCAGGCTAGTTACGTCACCATAAAGTGCTTGATGAATAAACAGTCTATAGACACTTTACACGCATTTGCCCTCATGGGCTCTCACCACCACGGGCTTCTGCTCTTTGAAGGCTGTGCACACGCACACTGCTGCCCCGCTCGGTCCCTTAGTTTCCTGTTAGGATTTGCTTGTACTCTTCTAGCACACTCCTACTACTGCTGTCAGCTGGCAGTCAGTCGGCCACTGCACCTGAGTGGCCATCCTCATTCGCTTGACCGTTGCCGGGAGCATCCTGCGCAGTATGATTTTCTTGAACTGTGCTTGCGTATGACAACAGTGGCCGCGACGGGCTCAGTGGGCAGAATTGAAACTGAGCCACAGCGGGGGGCCGGAGGATCAGTTTGTCAGGACACAGGGTGACTGCAGGGGGCGGGTAGAAGCCCCTGGGAAGTTACCTTTTTTTTTTTTTTTCTGCATCAGTTTTTGTTCCCTTTTAACAAAGGGAACTTTTTTCCAGCCATCATAGTTCTTCTAATTAGATGTCACCCACAGCAGGTAGAGGAGCAGTCTCCTGTCATAATAGTGTGCCACAGGTAGGCTGATCGGCATTTCAATATAGGTAATATATAGTGAATGCTTTTGAAAAGAGAAAAGGAAGCTTTAGGAATCTCCTGTTAAAGTGGACCTAAACTCTTGCACAGGACAGAGGGAAAACATAGAGGAATGCACCCTGTATGTATTTAGAGAGTTTAGCCTATCTAATCCCCCCCTCATATGTGACTAATCATTTGATCTCTGTGTCGGCTCAGGAATCTCCTCTGCCACAGCAGAGCCCTTACTTGAAAGCACGGGATGTTAATATGTCTGCTTCCATGAAAGCAGGAAGTACACGCTGCAGCTTTATTGCAGGATATGTATCAGCTGTAACAAAAAAAATTTTGTGGTTTTTTTGTTTTTGCGTTTAGGTCCACTTCAAGAGATTTACTAGTACAAAATGTAGATCAGTGAGAGTCTCAGAGCCGTCAGATTAACACTGTAAATTACAGCGACATAGGGAAAAAAGTGGTTTGAAATATTGCATTATTTTTTTATGGTTTTTGCAAAAAAAAAATAGCATTGTTGATATATATACAAGGGTGTAAAATACCATTTTCCCTGATTGGAGGCATTTTGATTCATTAACAGGGGATGGTTTGCCTCGGGGAACACTCGTTCCCCTTCTGCAATCGATTCCCTGTAATAGTGGCAGGGTACGAGCGGCCTGCACGCGTTTATGCATGCGCAACACCACTGCACAAATATATTCGTCCAGATTGCCTCTGAGCGATACCTTCTGAACAATTATATTCGCCCAGTTAGGCATAACTGGTTAAAAAAAAGACATTACAGGTGCACACTTCAAGTTGCGTTTTCTTTTAACCATTTCTTTGTTGCTTTGTAATGGGAAGGTTCTGCATCTGATCGGAATGGCAATACAAGAAGAGCACCAGCATCTGCAACATGTCAGTGAAGATAACGTCCTCACCTTCACCTTCTCTGAGAAGATCTCAAGTAAGCCACGGGAGATGATAGATGTATGCTTCTTATATGGCACCTTCCTGGGAATTCTGGATGGTGTCTTCATATCGCGTAGCGTCCAGGAACTGCTTTGATAGTATTATTTAAGCCTTGTGTGCATGCTAGATTGATCTCGGCAAAGGAAACCGTTTGCAACCATTTGGCACCCTCTTGATCTGAGACTAGCGCAGAGGTCAGGAACCGGTTTGGCTGAGAGCCATAAACCCCACATTTTAAAATGTAATTCCGTTAGAGCCATACAATATGTTTCAAACTGGGACAGTAGGGCTCACGTCTCTGTTGCCATGGTGATATGTATACAGTTGATCCACCGGAGAGCGGAAGTATCAGACACGTCTTCAACTTCTCTTGGGTTTCAGCAACATCAGCAATTTCCCCAACAGGAGAAATACCAACTAACAGCTTGTACAATTAGCTAGATGACTTGGGGGTTGATTCACTTTGTAGGATGAGATCCCCACACTTTGGCCCAATAGGCTGCCTGTCAAGTGACAGGCAGCCTATTGGTTCAATCAAAGTGCAGGGATCTCATCCTACAAAGTCACTGGACCTGACAGGATCCAGAGTGGGACAATTGGAGCGGCCGTTAGTTTTGGGGTAGCGGTAGTAAGTTAGTGGTGCACAATACAGCAGTTGCGCGCCAACTTAATACACTCAGACCAGTTACTGTTGAAATTTGATTTTTTTATGGTGACAATCCCGCTTTAATGTAATCTATCCGCTTTTATCTTAAAGGAATAAGAGATTCATAACCCCTTCTGATAAGTGTATTTTCCTGATTTCAGGGCCTGGCGAAGGGTCCAGCACGTCCCCCAGTATACTGGCCTTATTGGAGACCCTGCAGAATGCCGCCCATCTGGAGGTGCACAAGGACATGATCCGCTGGATCCTGAAGGTAACGGCTCACAGACGATTTGTGGTGTTTGGCTGATCTGCAATGCAGAGCCTCATGTGTAACATGGAGAGGAAGTACTAATGCACGCCTGTCTTGTTGCAGATGTTCAGCACTATTAAGAAGATCAGGGAGAGCTCATCCACCACCCCAATGGTGGAGACCGAGGGGACCGTCTTAGAGGAGGTAGGCTCCTGTCTGTGTACTGGAGATATGTGTACAAATGCATGATAAATAAATAAATGAGATTTCCCCCATGAGGAGTTGGCTAGTCCAAAACCTGACAGATCTGTCAGATTTTCACTACCTATTATAGGTGACAGCAACATATGAACAATAATAATAATAATAAAAGTGAAATATAAAAGAGAAATATAAACGTACTGTATATGTACGGTATGTGTTTTACATTCTACATTTTTTTGCGATGGTTGCCCTTTAACCTCTTTAGCGGTAACCCCAAGTCAGGCTCGGGACGGAAATCTGCAGCTCAGAGCGGTAACCCCGAGCTGGATCCATGGGAGGTGTGTAATGTGCATGGCTGCTACAGATCTATGTAGCGGTATGATTTTTAGGGTCTGAAAGCGTGTGAAAAAACTTCACCGCTTTAGATAATAAAATCTGTAAATAATCCTTCCCATGCCTGCACAGCTGATCATGTGACTCTCCTCAGTGACAGCTGTCAGCCATACGGTAGAATCTGCTGTTCCATTTGCTTTACCTTGATGCCTTGTGCTTTGCAGAGCGCCCGTGACAAGGACAAGGCTGAGCGGAAGAGGAAAGCGGAGATCGCCCGGCTGCGGAAGGAGAAGATCATGGCTCAGATGTCTGAAATGCAGCGACATTTTATTGACAAGAACAAGAAGCTTTTCCAGCAGTCGCTGGATGAACTCAGTGTGTCGGCCTCCACGTCCCACGATCACAGGTGAGGCCAGCAGCCTCTGACGGTGAAACCTGCTAGTTGCGTGTCTGTGAACGGAAATAACAATCCTGGCTCGTGCCTACAGACGCCTTATGTAGGAGAAGCGGCTCCCCTCCTCAAATGTCCCCCTACCTATTGGGGAGGGGAACCTTAATACTGGCGTGGGGGCACATCCAGCTCCCTGTACTGGGGAGGAAAGACATCTGATATCTAGATTAATGGAAAAATCTGGCTACCTTGTCAGAGGAGGAGGGATGTCTACCTAATATGGGGGCGTGGCCTGAGAAGAGGGGTGGAGTTTAGAACATGAGAGCGCCTGTGCCTACAGGCTCCTGAGCTGTAAATCCGGCTACCCGGATAGCTTGTGCTGAATGCAGGAGCGTGGCATTGAGCCCCCCACCCCATGGAGATCTGTCAGGTGGGCCCCCCTAACACACCTAGTATTAAAGGGAAGGTTCAGGGAGGGTGGGGAAAAAATAAAAATCAATTTCCACTTACCTGGGGCTTCCTCCAGCCCGTGGCAGGCAGGAGGTGCCCTCGCCGCCGCTCCGCAGGCTCCCGGTGGCCGACCCGACCTGGCCAGGCCGGCTGCCAGGTCGGGCTCTTCTGCGCTCCAAGTCCTTGTACTTCTGCGTCCCACTGCATGCGCAGTACAGCCCGGCGGACGTCCGATGACGTCAGAGCGCCGGCGTGGGACGCAGAAGTACAAGAACTTGGAGCGCAGAAGAGCCCGACCTGGCAGCCGGCCTGGCCAGGTCGGGTCGGCCACCGGAGACCACCGGGAGCCTGCAGAGCGGCGGCGAGGGCACCTCCTGCCTGCCACGGGCTGGAGGAAGCCCCAGGTAAGTGGAAATTGATTTTTATTTTTTCTCCACCCTCCCTGAACCTTCCCTTTAAGCTCCATCATGGGGTTGAGGGGTTCGCTTCTGTGTTAATGCAGCAGCAGTGCCTTAACGTTACCGGCTTCTGGGGACGGAACAGTTCCTCCGCACTCCTTCACTGTACGAGCGCCGTACAGCACCATGTGACTTCCCCGCATGTCAGGGGCGGGGGATGCATCATGGTGTAAGCATATGTGTGGTCCCACTGCTGCTCCACCCTGTGTAAAGGAGCAGGCCCAGGCCCCTTCCCATGTGGGCGGGTGTCACGAGGGCTATTGTCGCATCCCTGGCTAAATTACAAAATATCTGTAATTCCCCCCCCCCCCCCCCCCGAGACCTCTCCCAGACCTCATGTCCATCACTCTTTAGGGGAAAATGTCACTGTCCGGGTTGGACCCGCGTACGGGCCTTAATACCCAGATTATCTTGATCTGGTTGAAGGGTCATTTCCATGCTGTTCACTCCTTCTTTGTTTCCCCAGCAGCCATTAATCTCCTATTGGGTTCTTCCCCAGAGCTGCTCTCATTCACACAGATGATTGTTTGTTTGTTTTTTGTTATTGCTCTACCAAAAAAGACCTTTAAATGCTTTAAAACATCATTCTTGTACAAGAGAATGACTGGAAAACCAGTTTTGCTTTTAAGGTGGAAATCCAGTGTAATTTATAATGAATTACTATTGCAGCAATTTTATTTACTCACCCGCTACACCATGTTAGGTGAAGGCCCCGCCCCATTCCCGGAAAAATGCCATGGAAATTTTTTTTATGGAGGCTGGATTACTTACTTCCTCTACAACCCAGCCTCCAGCTCTTTAGACCACCCTCATGGAAAAATCATGCAAGATTCCTCCTTGAGGAGAGAGCTAAAGAGAGCTACCATAATCAAAACCTATGTATTTTATTTGCCCATTTGTCCCGGTAATTACACCATTTAAATTATGTCCCTATCACAATGTATGGCGCCAATATTTTATTTGGAAATAAAGGTGCATTTTTTTACAGTTTTGCGTCACTATTTACAAGCTTATAATTTTAAAAAAATGCTCGTAATATACCCTCTTCATATGCATAATAAAAAAGTTCAGACCCTTAGGTAACTATATTTTTGTTTTTTTTAATTGTAATTTTTTTTCATTAAAAATTTTATTTGGGTAATTTTTTGGTGTGGAAGGTAAACGGTTATTTTTTAAATGTAATGTGTGTTTATTTTATAAAAACATTTATGTAGATGTAGTTTTACTATTTGGCCACAAGATGGCCACAGTGAATTTTTTTTTTTTTTTTTAAGTCCTGAAAGCTGCCAGGAAGTATGAGGAGGACTGGAAACTTGTTTTTTTTCCTCGGAAAGACTGCAGCTTCTGAAAAGAAGCCGTTGGTCTTTCTACTGGAGACGTAGATCAATGAATGGGAACATAGCATTCATTGATCTCCGGGCTAACGGGCTGCACGGAAGCGCACAGCAGCAGCCGCCTGGACGTGACAATCACGTCCAAGCGGCATAAATGGTTAAAGGAAGCACCCGAGCTCCTAAAAAAAATATTCAAAAAGAGCTTTACTTCCTCCAGCCCCTGGCTGCCGCTATGTCCCTCGCCGCAGCGCCGGGAGTCCCATCATCTCCGTTTCAGATGCAGACATCGCCAGGTCAGCATCCTCTGCGCCTGCGGGAGCCCCGCAGGTGACTGCGCTCACGTGGTCTGGAGCGTTCTGTAGAAGTATTGCTACGTCAGAGCGTCCGTGAGCGACTCTCACGCAGGCGCAGTGGATGCCGACCTGCTGAGGTCGGCATCTGAAATGGAGGAGATCACAGGACCCCTGGGATGGAGAAGCCCCAGGTAAGTAGATCTCATTATTTATTTATTTTTATTGTTTTTAGGAGCTCAGATGCTTCCTTTTAAGTCAGCAAATTTGGCTTCCCACATTTTTCCCATCCAGAACTGCTGGTATATGGTGAGCCTATAGCTTATGGATTTTACAGGCTGTCTTCTTGTGGGGTTGATGTTGCTCTGCAAAATATTATTTATAGGTTATTAGAGGCTCACCATACACCAGTAGTTCTGGATATATGCAGCCTGGCTTTCAGATGCATAAAGAGATGATTTGCATGTTCAGGAGTGAGGCATCCTGGGAAACCACAGTTACTCACTCACAGCTGAATTTAACGCAGATACCTTTTGTCTTAAAGAAATCTTTTGTTAAAAAAAACAATCAGAAACTTGCCGGATCCTAATGAGGCTTCCCCCATCTTCCTTGGTCAGCCCGATCCAGCTCTGGGACCTCCAACCAAATGTCAACAATATCATGAATTGCCGATGCGTGCGGGTGCAGTAGCAGCTTTCCACTTGGGCTCCAGTGGAAATAGCTGAGCTCGAACGGATCCATGCCTGCACAGCAGAGCAGCCCTGACCAACTCTGCTATTTCCACCAGAGCCTGAGGGAAAGCCTCTACTGAGCCTGTGCATTTTTGTCAGCGGACTTTCAGGGCTGGAACCCACAGGAGCGCTTTTGGCAGCGTTTTGGCAGCACTGCGATACGCTAGCACTTTGCCAATGTTAATGGATGGGGAAACTTCCACAGGAGCGTTTGCGTTTCCCAGAAACGCAAACGCAGGACGTGCAGCATTTTGGGAGCGTTAGCGCTTCAATGTAAAGTATTGAAACGCTAGCGGAAACGCTCAGCAAAACCTTAACTGAGCGGTTTTGCTAGCGTTTTGCGGTTCAGCACACTGTAACAAAATGAAAAATAATACACAGGACCAATTAGGATAAAAACGCAAAACACTACGCAACCACTGAGCAAAAAAAATACAATGTTGCAAAATGCGACCGAAAACGCGCTTGAATCCGCTCAGACAAAACGCTAGCGGTAGCGTTTCGCGTTTGCTGATTTCAGTGGGTTCCAGGCCTTAGGGTGTCCCAGCCTTCGATTGCGTCTGCTGGGGACAAAGGAAGCCTCTTTAGAATCCGGAGGCTTCCCCCTAACGAGGTAAGTATCCCCTGGGGCACTTTTTCCCTTCAGGTACACTTTAAGAAGGCAAAATTGCATTTGGCATTGCTTTTTAATGGTGCTTTTTAGTCTTTATTCCTTGAGGAGAGAGGAAGTCTTGCGAGATTCTTGCGCCGCAGAGCCGGGGGGCGGGTTCATTATAACCTATAGAGTAAGTGTCCCGGGCGCTAAATTTTTTACACTGGCTTTCCGCTTTAAGTTGTGCGTTTTCAGACACTGCACTTGTCTTGTCTCCATTGGCTGTGAGAGTTATGACCTGTGAATGATATTGATGTGACTCTTCCGTACACAGCGGTCCTGCCGTACTGGACACCAAGCTGGTGGCACTGGGCCTTCACCAGACCCGCTACACGGAGCAGAACCAGCTGGTGACCTGCATCCTGTGCCAGGAGGAGCAGGCCTGCACGGTGGACAACAAAGCCATGGTCCTCGCCGCCTTCATCCAGAGATCCACCGTCTTCTCCAAGAACAGAGCCAAGATCATTCAGGACCCGGGTGAGGAACCGCATGCCGATGTCAATACACGGCTACATTTACAAAGCCTAACTGCAAGGACCCTTCTTCCAAGTGTGTTCATTAGAGATCTCCAGTGTTGACATAAAACAGCGGTCAACAACAGATGAGGGGGAATTAGACAGGCTAAACTCTCTAAATACATACAGGGTGCATTTCTCTGTTTTACTTCTGTCCTGTACAAGTTTAGGTCCACTTAAAGGGTCTATTTCCACTAGTTCTGCATCAGTTTTTCTGCATTCAGATCTCTGGCTTTGGCTATGTAGTAGTCAGCTGTTGCTATATTGGGTAAAAAGATGGAGGACAGTCATAGTAAGGATTCTTTTACACTATATCGGTTGCTGTCAGTTGTAACTGAAAGGACAACTGGTGTGCAGTCCAGTGTCCATGTTTCCCTATGGTGTCTTTCACACTATACAATAAAAAACTGAAGCTTTTTTACAATGCACTGCTATGCAAAAAAAAAAAAAAAAAGCAACACATTAAGTGTAAAAGGCCCTAAGTTCTGTAGGTAATGGAACCAAACAGAGGCACCAGGAAGAATAAAATACACTAAAAATAGTTTGCAAGTGGGAGGTAGCAATGGACTTACTTCCCCTCTGCAGACACAAATTGCATAATTCAGGGAGATTTTATCGTATAATCCACAATACTGTGAGATGCGTTTCGCAGGTATTTCACCTGCTTCTGCAGGGAATTAACAGGCGTAGCAAGGAGGGTTAAAAACATAACCTAAAGGTTTCATTTCAAAAATAAAATGCAATGTTTCTAATACTTAGATTGTAGATCTTTCGAATAGTAATACATGAGGGTTGTTTACTATTCTAAAGAGCTGCGCTCTAAATATTCTGGACTTCAGTTTGCTTTGGGAAATGTTGACTTGTTTGTGCCTGCAATAACTTTTTGTAAACTTTTCTTTTTGTACAGAAAACTATGATCCTTTGATCATGCATCCTGATCTGGCCTGTGGGACTCACACAGGAAGCTGTGGACACATCATGCACGCCCACTGCTGGCAGAGGTGATTACTACACTCCTTATTAAAGGGGGGGGAGGGGGTTGTAACATCCAAAATAAAATAAAAATGTCTAAAAAATAGTTAGTGCCCCAAATATATATGTAAACACCCCCCCCCCCCCCCTCCTAAAATATGTCCCTATATGTCCCCTATTTTTGTTGTTGTTGTTTACCTGGTCTGTGTGCCTTTGCTGTCACGCTAACAGAACTATGGGAAGTATCAGTATTTCCCCAGTTCTCAGAAAGGTCAAGTATTTCTGGCATGTGTTGTAAAAATAAATTAAATCCATGTAGGCTCCACCTTCCAGCTTAAAGGATACCCGAAGTGACATGAGATAGACCTGGGTATGTACAGTGCCAAGCACACAAATAACTAGGCTGTGTTCCTTTTTTTCTTTGTCTGAAAGAGTTAAATATCAAGTATGTAAGTGGCTGACTCAGTCCTGACTCAGGCAGGAAGTAACTACAACGTGACCCTCAATGATAAGAAATTACAACTAAAAAACACTTTCCTAGCAGAAAATGGCTTCTGAAAACAGGAAAGAGATAACAGTGGTCAATAGTTCATAGATTTTAGCTCTGGCATACTTCAATGCATGTGTCATTGAGCAAAAACAAGAAACCAGTAAAAACTTAAAAAGTAGATTTAAACATAAAATTGTGGAATATCTTAAAAAGGCATTTTTAGGAGAAGGAAGATACATACAATTCTTTATTTCATTAGTTTATTTTCGCCTTAGGTGCCCTTTAAAGGCTACATCAGTCCATCTGCCACCAGATCAACCACTGGATAGACCCCTCTCTGATCTAATCTGATCAGAGAAGGATCTATTGCCTGCCCACACACTGCACAGCAATTTCCAATAGATTCCAGCATGAAATCTATTGAAAATCATATTGCTCCCGGCACCCAAGTGTATATGTGTGTGTCCCCGACACTGACTCACATAGCTGCTGACAGCTGCTCATATGAACCAGCCCCTGAGTAGGAGGTCCAGTTTAGTTTAGTTTTTATTGCACTTTTGGAGGCTAACCGCTGCATTTTTACAGTTAGTCTTATCAGTGGCTGATGGTAATATTAGACAACAGTGGTGCTGCCAGTCTTTCGGAAACCATTCGGTGGGAAAGCAGATACACTTTGAAAAGTGAAAATCCTACAGTTAGTTTTGTAATCCTCCAAAATTATCCTCCATCTGCTTTAGATCGGGGGTAAGAGTAGACCTGTGGCAAACATCCTTATAGAAGTCCATGTTTCTGTGATGCAGATATTTCGAGGCTGTACAGACAAAGGAGCAGCGCAGACAGCAGCGACTGCGGGTTCACACCAGCTATGATGTGGAGAATGGCGAGTTCCTGTGCCCGCTATGCGAATGCCTCAGTAACACGGTCATCCCAATGCTTCCCCCGCCCAGAAGCTCCTACCACAGGTGAGATATTTTACTGATTGGTGTGCAAGTGTAGAACGCAAAGTGGGCGCCGGCTCACATTCTGCTTTTTATCCATAGCTCTATTTCAACCCATCAGCATCTTCAATAGAGTTATCTCGTTAGAGATAAGTACACTGCTTTTGACCTCTGTCGGCAGAAATCATTGTGCTGTAAATTCTTGGAATACTTTGATCACTCTCTCTAGCAGAAAAAAATATAGAAACTGAAAGCCGAAGTCCTCTGTTATTGTTTCACACTGCCCCTAGTGACAAGTGACCATAAATACAGTGTTGGCCGCACAGTCGATCGCGCATGTTGGAAAATGTCGGGCTGAGGTTGGTTGGTAAGGTGCGCGGCGGTACAGTGGCCGAATTGCGAACGAGCGACGAGGTGAAACCCCCGCCGCTGCCGACGTAATGTATAAATGTGTGTAGTGCATTTATACATTACCTGTCCGGTGTCAGCCTCCACGCGGTTTCCGTCCATCTCGCCGGGTTCCGCATTCCCCCCAGTGGCGCTGTGTCTGATGTCACGAAGGCGCGTAGCGGCTGACGTCAGACGCTATACTCCGCTAGCGTGTATGTGGCTGTTACCCGGCGAGTTGGACGGACACTGTGCGGAAGCTGCTACAAGACAGGTAATGTATAAATGCGCTACACTACATACATTTTATACATTTTGGGGGCATCGGCGGGGCTGACGCAGCGGCTCAGCCGATTCCCTGATGATTTCATGCTGAAATCGAACGGGAATTGGCCTGTAGTATATGGGCAGATTCGACCAAGAGACAAATTTTATCTCTAATCAGATTCGATTAGAGATAAATTTGTCTCTTGGTCGAATCTGCCCATATTCGTTCTAATGTATGGGCACCTTTACACTAACACTACACTGCACTAAACTACACTACAATTAGCTGAACTACACTTCACTGCCCTTAACTACACTACACTGCAGTACACTTTCATACTAAATCTGCTCCTGCCATCGCGATCCTCTCCCCCTGCTCCAGGTCCTGCAGCCTCCGCGATCCTCTCCCCCTGCTCCAGGTCCTGCAGCCTCCGCGATCCTCTCCCCCTGCTCCAGGTCCTGCAGCCTCCGCGATCCTCTCCCCCTGCTCCAGGTCCTGCAGCCTCCGCGATCCTCTCCCCCTGCTCCAGGTCCTGCAGCCTCCGCGATCCTCTCCCCCTGCTCCAGGTCCTGCAGCCTCCTCCTGCAGTACGCTCCTCTTCTGTTGCAGCAATAGGCAGGGACACTGACCGCCTACCACTGTGCAGAACCACCGGGTCCTCCATGCCGCTGCCTCCATACATGCTAATCCTATCAGCGCACATACACCAGCGGTCACACATGACATCATGCGTGACCTCTCGCGCACATGCCCTTCTAGGATCAGCTTGATCCAGAGGAGACCAGTACAGGTGATGAAAGGGTTTCCAGTTTTTGAAGAACCTTATAGTTCCCTTTATCGTATGCATAGAGTCCTCTAGATGCTTGCTCCAGATTCATGATGAAAGGCTACGTCCGAGGGAAAAAAAAAAACAAGATCTACTTACCTGGGGCTTCCTCCAGCCCCTGGCAGCCGATCTGTCCCTCCGATGTCTGCGAGTCCCCTCCGTTTCATGCATCTGCGTGATTGTGCGCTCGCGCAGCACGCTCCAGGACACGTGAGTGATGCGTTCATGCAGGCGCAGTAGATGCTGACCTGGCGAGGTCGGCATCTGCAACGGAGGGGATCCGCAGGCGCCGAAGCTGCAGCGAGGGACAGATTGGCTGCCGGGGGATGGAGGAAGCCTTTTTTTTTTTCCCCTCAGATGTATCCTTTAAATGAAACCGGTCCTCTTGTAGATTGCTTTCCTAGCTGCTGTAAAGTCAAAGTGAGCGTGCTCAGAAATCTTGGGAATGGTATTATTGCCCTCCCCAGCAGGGCTTTGATAAATAAGTACAGACGTGGATCTTTAGAAGTGACTTTAGTAAACCGCGCCCCCTTCAAAGTAAACCCGGGGTGAACGTTCTATGGAGGCTGCCATATTTTTCCTTTTTATTGTTTAGTATTTATATAGTGCCGACCTCTTCTGCGACGCTGTACAGAGTATATATCGTCACTTAAAGAGAATCTGTATTGTTAAAATCGCACAAAAGTAAACATACCAGTGCGTTAGGGGACATCTCCTATTACCCACTGTCACAATTTCGCCGCTCCTCGTCGCATTAAAAGTGGTTAAAAACCGTTTTAAAAAGTTTGTTTATAAACAAACAAAATGGCCACCAAAACAGGAAGTAGGTTGATGTACAGTATGTCCACACATAGAAAATACATCCATACACAAGCAGGCTGTATACAGTCTTTTTTTTGAATCTCAAGAGATCATTTGTGTGTTTCTTTCCCTCTGCAGCTATCTTCCACTGAAGTGTCAGGCTGTTTCTTCCTGCAGAGTGCAGACAGCTCTGCCTGTATGTAATTCCGCAGTATGTGAAAGCCCAGCCAGCTCAGAGGAGGATTTATCCAGCTTGTAAAAGATAAGAGAGCAGAGAGAAGCTGCACTAATCTAAATAACACACAGGCAGTGTGCAGAGAGGGGCCTGGAGGGGGGAGATGCATCACAGAACCACAACACTGAAGAACTTGGCAGCCTTCCAGACACAGGCTGACAAGTCTGACAGGAGAGAGATAAGTTGATTTATTACAGAGATAGTGATAGTAGAAAGTGCTGCAGTAAGCCAGAACACATTAGAATAGCTTTTGGAACTTGTAGGATGGAAGAAAACCGGATGAAATTTTTGTTACGGAGTCTCTTTAAAGAGGAACTCCAGTGAAAATGTAATTAAAAAAAAGTGCTTCACTTTTACAATAATTAGGTATAAATGATTTAGTCAGTGTTTGCCCATTGTAAAATCTTTTAGGACCCTTTTTCACTAGACCGATTGCTGAATCGCAAAATCGCAAATCCCTAGTGATTTTTAAATCGCTAGGGTTGTTACTTTATCATAGAAATCATGAGAAGTATTTTCCACTACAGTGATTCGATTTGGAAATTGCAAATCGCAATCGCTTTCTGGAGCGATTTTTACAATAATGCAATGCAAATGAAAATCGCAATCGCATAACAATATTAATGAAAAATCGCAATCGCTGGCGTTTGTGATTTGCGATTGCTAGTGGAAAAGGGCCCTTAAATCCCTGATTTACATTCTGACATTTATTACATGGTGACATTTTTACTGTTGGCAGGTGATGTAGCTGCTGCATGCTTTTTTGGCAGTTGGAAACAGCTGTAAACAGCTATTTCCCACAATGCAGCAAGGTTCACAGACAGGAAACTGCCAGGAGTACCATGGTCCTCAGTTTCTTGTGGGAGGGGTTTCACCACAATATCAGTCATACAGCGCCCCCTGATGGTCTGTTTGTGAAAAGAAATACATTTCTTATGTAAAAGGGGGTATCAGCTACTGATTGGGATACAGTTCAATTCTTGGTCAGTTTCTCTTTAACCCTTAATGAACCCTGGCACCTAAAAAAAAAAAGTTTCACTTTCCCGGGGCTTCCCCAAGCCCCCTGCAGCCGTCCTGTGTCCTCCAGTCCCCACTGCGCGTTAGTTTCGTTTTCGGCCTTCGTTATTCTTCTCTGCCTTGCCTCCGTCAAGCACTGTCCCTCACAATCTAAACCCTACCATAGTCGTATGTCTGTGTTTATCGTGTAGTATATATAGTTTGTATATTTTTAATCAATACTAGATGCCTGGCAGCCCTGCTGATCCTCTGCCTCTAATACTATTAGCCATAGCCCCTGAACAAGCATGCAGCAGATCAGGTGTTTTAGACTTTAAAGTCAGATCTGACAAGACTAGCTGCATGCTTGTTTCTGGTGTTATTCAGACACTACTGCTGATAAATAGACCAGCAGGGCTGCCAGGCAACTGGTATTGATTAAAAAGAAATAAATATGGCAGCCTCCGTATCCCTCTCGCTTTGAGTTCACTTTAAAGAGAAGAGAAAGTCACAAAATGTCATTGGAATGGGAACTGCGGTATTTAGTAATTTATACCTAAACTTTCTTCAAAAGTTATTAGTAACAAACATACTGATTAGCATTGAAACTTTTTATCTTTAGTCAGTGTTTTTAGACTGATGCCTGCGAATAAGTCTGAAGATAGAGAAACAAAATGATCTGTCGTGATGGATCCATTTGTTGAGAGTCGTTAATACGCTATTATGTTTCTCTAGCATGTGTACTTTGCTTAAAGAGACTCTGTAACAAAATTTTCAGCCTTATTTCTTCTATCCTATAAGTTCCTTTACCTGTTCTAATGTGGTCTCTTACTGCAGCCTTTCCTAGTTGCACAGTGGCTGTATTATCTCTGTTGTCGGACTCTGCTGTGATAGGATAGAAGCTATGCACACCCTCTCCACGCGCTCTGTGTGAGTCACAGACTGAGCTCCTCTCAGCCTGTCACATGCTGGTTAGCAGCCATGTCTTTTGTTTGTAAACACTGCCTAAAACTGGCAATTACAAGCCAGGATTGCAGCAGGGAGAGGCAGAAACCGCACAGAGGGGCCCAGGAGAACATAATGAGGAGATGGGTGTGCTTTTTATTGTAAGAATTAGAGTACAGATTCTCTTAAACTTCTCAAGAGCAGAAAAAAAATTGGATTGGGCTCTGTAATTGTGTTTGATTTATGTATTTATTTATATTTCTTACAGATTAGATTTTTCAGATCAGCCCGATCTAGCAGAGTGGATCGCTGTCACTGGGCTGCAGATCAGGGTGCTGAAAGAGCTGGAAGCAGAGAAGATGAGCACAGGTGGGTGTGATGCTGTCTGTACTCCATGACTCAGCAGCGGCGATTACACAACTGCAAGGAGTTCCCGACTGAAAAGCGACTGGTTGAGCAGTTATTTCACCACACATTTTGCTTTCCAGAACTCATGGATATGAATGTAATCAGAGTTGTCAGGCCCTGAGTTGCTGATAAAGATGATGTGCAGAAGCAGGGCGTGATCCTAGCAAATCATTGTACAGTAATGCTAGGTACACACGATACAATTTTCTGACAGATTTACTGTCAAATCGATTATTTCCATCATGCCGCACTGATTTCCGATCAATTTTTCAAACTTTTTTTCACAGAAGTGATCAGAAATCAATCGGCATGATGGAAATATTCGATCTGACAGTAAATATGTCAGAAAATTGCATTGTCTGTACCTAGCATGATGTAGATAAAACCCCAACATTTTATCTGCCTATATGTCCTGACAACCACATTAACGTTATGTCACTATTACAATATACGGCGACAATAATTGGAAATAAAGGTGTAACTGTGTTTTTTGTTTTCTGACTGTACCCTATAAATAATTACAAGCCTTTATGTGCACAAATAAAAGCAATATACCCCCACGACATGCACAGTGTAAAAAAAAAAAAAAAAACTAAGTCCTTTATGCTGTGTACACATGATGCATTTTTTTCAGCCGATTTTCTATCCGATCGATTTCCGATTCGATTTTCTTTTCTTTTCTATTTCCATCCACTTCTATGAGAAATCGATCAGAAAAACGATCGAAAAGAATTTGTATGATGTGTACCTAGCATAAGGTAACTATTTATGTATTATTATTATTTTTAACTCCGTCACTTTAACAAGTGCTTTATTTTGGTAACTATGTGGGAGGTTGGAGGGTAAGGGGGCAGAAGAAGTAAAAAAAAAAAAAAAAAAAAAAAGGTATTTTTTGTAATGTATTTTTATTTAAATTTTGCTTTTATGGCAGTGCCCACTTTATTCTATGTTAACAGGAAGTGTGTATTTTTTTTTATTTTTTTTTTACTAAAATATTTACTTTCATTTTAATGATTTGAAGTCTTGAAGATTCTGATTGTCATGATCATTTATACACAGGACCTTTTATTTTGGTTAGGGAACACCGTACACCAATCACTGCTAATTAAGTCCTGCCGTGAACGAGCGGTGGTAGCGTGCGCGCATTCGCTGCTGATTGACAGGATGTCCATGCACATCCTATTTGAGGGAGCGTGGCACAAACTGGGAGGGTATACACGTCCAGTTTGTGTCAACTGGTTAATTGAGATTTGTTTAAATTTAAGCTGCTGTATTTTAAGGACACTTAAAGAGGAACTCCAGTGAAAATAATGTAATAAAAAAAGTGCCTAATTTTTACAATATTTATGTATAAATGATTTAGTCAGTGTTTGTTTGTTTCCTCTCCCTGATTTACATTCTGACATTTATCACATGGTGACATTTTTACTGCTGGCAGGTGATGTCACTGGAAGTAGCTGCTGCTTGCTTTTTTTGGCAGTTGGAAACCACTGTAAACAGATACTTCCCACAATGCAACGAGGTTCACAGACAGGAAACTGCCAGGACCATGGTCCTCACAGTTTCCTGTGGGAGGGGTTTCACCACAATATCAGCCATACAGAGCCCCCTGATGATCTGTTTGAGAAAAGGAATAGATTTCTCATGGGAAAGGGGGTATCAGCTACTGATTGGGATAAAGTTCAATTCTTGGTCACGGTTTCTCTTTAAGTAGGACTTTGTTTTATGTATTTCATTTGCTTTCACAGATGAATCTGATACTCCCAGGGAAGTGAATATTCCTGAAGGGTTCCGGCCTTCCTTCCAGCCCAAGTATGTTCCGGTGTTTTCTGTTATATTTTGCCTTCACTCCTTTCATCGTTCACAGATGTAACTTCCCTCCATGCTTGCTGTGTACTCTCCAGGAACCCGTACTCCGATAGCATTAAAGAGATGCTGACGACGTTCGGGACCGCGACGTACAAGGTGGGGCTTAACGTCCATCCCAACGAGCAGGACGCGCGGGTGCCGATCATGTGCTGGGGCAGCTGTGCTTACACCATACAGACTATCGGTAAGGCGGGTCCCCTCTGGCTGCAGGTGGTATATACAGTCTGATGAGCAAAGCTTCACATTGGGATTTATGTTTGCAGAGCGGATACTGACAGATGAAGAACGGCCGCTGTTTGGGAACTTGCCATGTCGACAGGTCAGTTTCTTGTAGCCCAGCAGTAAATATGTAGCACCATTAGCACCGCAGTGTCAGCTGCTCAAGTTTAAACATGTTGCTGGTCAACCAACTGCATTTGAAAAAGCGTTAAGGTGGCCATACACCTATAGATCTTATCATTGTTATTTAGTATTTGTACATCGCTGCAGGAGATGTCAGCGCTATATAGAGTATATTGTCTTGTCACTTAACTGTCCCTCAGAGGGGCTCATAATCTAATCCCTACCATAGTCATATGTATGTATATGTATGTATCATAGAGTTGGGGATTTTTAGGGGAAAGCCAATTAACTTATCTGTGTGTTTTTGGGACGTTGGAGGAAACGGGAGTTCCTGGAGGAAACTCCCACAGACACGTGGATAACATACAAACTCCATGCAGATACTGCCCTGGCTGGTATACGAACCGGGGACCCAGCGCTGCAAGGCGAGAGAGCGAAGCACTACGCCACCGCGCTGCCCCATGATCGACCATCTGATAGATCTCTCCTTGACTGAATTGGATTAGCGAGGCGTCTATTGCCTAACCACACACTAACTGATTTTCAATACATTTCCTTATGAAATACTGTATTTTTTGGACTAGAAGGCTCACTTTTCCTCCCCCAAAAGTGAGGGAAAAAAGTCACTGCGTCTTATAGTCCAAATGCAGGGAGCTCCTGACTTCTGAACACTTGCCAATACGGACCTCCAACCCGCCGCAATGTCGGGGACTCCCTGTACTGTGCGCATGCAATGGAGGACACAGGGGACACAAAGGGGCATAGGAGAGGACAGAGGGAGACACGAGATACAAGGGGGCATAATCCACAAGATGCCCTTTCACCATGGATGCCCCAGGTTTAGTGTATATTTTTTCCCTGTTTTTTGTCCTCTAAACCTAGGTGCACTTTATGGTCAGGAGTGTCTTATAGTCTGAAAAATACGGGTATATTGGAAACCGTCCTAGCGCTGTGGCCTGGCAGAAAGTAAATCGGGGAGAGGAAAGATCTTACAATGGGCAAACACTGACTACATAATCTATAAGGGCCCTTTTCCATTTTGCCGATCGCTAGTGCACCGTGATTTACATGTTAAATTATGATGCACTTTTCCAGTAGCGCGTTTCGATCTTCCGCGAAACGCAATCGTCTGGCTGCACGATTATTGGTGCAATCGCGTTTCACTCCCGACGGCTCACGTCACAATCGCTGCAAGTGGAAAAAGCTTTTGAAAAGCAGCCTAAATTAATATTGTAAACAATAAGCAATTTTATTCATTGTTCTTTTTCACTACAGGTCCTCTTTAAAGTGGAAATCAAAGTCTGGAATAAAATTCAATCCCCCCATGCATGTATTATATCAAATTTATTCCAAAAACTTTTATAGTGAAAAAATACTTCTCTGATTAAAGTCACGGAAGATCTTGTAAAAAATAAAAACTTTCTGTTTTGTTCTCACTCTTATCAATGTAACTGATATGCTTCTGAGTAAAGTGAAACACAGTCTATTAACCTTTTTAAGTGACTAGCCAGTAATTGTATGCTTATAGAAGTTGTGATGGTGTGGCTAACCTATTGGCGGTATACTTTGACTATAGAACCACTCGTATTGATACCACAGCAGCGAGATTGAATAAAAGCTCCTTAAAATCCATTTAAACCATTATGCCCCGTATTTTCGATACCAGAACACTCAAAGCATTTAGTAAGCAAGGGACATTGGTATTGAGTGATTTCCTGCGGTAACTAATATAACTAAGGCAATATGGCACTTTCATTTCTTAACATTTGCATTGTCTTATTTTCCCCTTTTAGGATGACTGTTTAAAGTCACTAACCAGGTTTTCTGCAGCGCACTGGACCGTGTGTTGTTTGTCTGCTGTACAGAGACATTTCTCACGCCTTTACCAGTGTAAGATTTGTTTGGTTTTGTTTAGCATTAAAATAAGTTTACCTTTTTACCTTTAATCATGTTCTTAAGTAATTTCTCTGCTCAAAGAAAATTGGTGCTTTAATAGTACTGGAGATATGTACACCCACCAGTTAAGGTGCGTACACACGCACTACGGAAGCCAACGACTGGTCCGTCAGACCCTCCTGCTGGGCGGACTTTCAGCCGACAGTAGTGTGTGTGTGTGTGTGTGTGTACGCACTGTCGGCAGACTGATAAGGCTGTTCCTGAACGATCCGCTGAGCGGGAGGGTCTGACGGGCCCGTCGTTGGCTTCCGTAGTGTGTGTGTACGCACCTTTACCCATCACCCAGAACAATGTCTGTGACCATTTGGGGGTGAAGGTTCAGGAATGATTGATATACACACTGCTGGGTTATCTGTAGAGATGGTCAATGCGACTGTATGCAAATTCCATGAGACGCTTACTTAATTTGCTCAATTCCAGGCTGAAATATGGTTTGCATTACATTTGCATGCAAGCCGGAATTCTTTGCATGGCATTGACCATCTGTAGCTATGTGTTGTGGAGAATGAAGGGTTAACGGCACGTGCCCCACTTGTAAGAGCTACAATAACTATCACCCGGTATTATCCAGCTCTGCAGATCAATTAAGGTGAACCTCGCAGCGTCGGGTGACGCCTGTGTTCAAGTTAAAGTGGCAATACAAGGTTAGATTTCCACACAATGTGGCTGACAGATCAATCCTCTCTGATCTGAAACTGATCAGAGAGAGATCAAATACACCCCCCCCCCCCCACACACACACACACACACCATGAGTGTGGTTGAAAATCTACGGAACTGCAGCATTTCACTGTTTCATACAGCCCATAGCATTGCATAAGGGCTGCTGATCAACTGCCGCTGCTTCCGATCAACCGAAATTTACTGTCCGATCGTAATTTTAAAGGTTTTTTTGCCATGGATCAAACAAAATCACGATTGATGCTGCTTTTTATGTCACAAATAACTGGGAGATTCGATCAGGGTAAACGAATCTGCTGGTAAAAATCAATGCATGTATGGTCAGCTGTAGATTGTCACCTGAGATGATCATGACTGGAAGGGGGAGGGGGGCCGTTTCACCCCAGGAAGACGAGACCAGCAAGTGGAGGAGGAGGGAAGATAGACGGGGGGGGGGAGGGCTTCATACTGGGGAGAGGAGGGTTTTCTTTTCTCCCGACAGGTTCATTTTATTTTAACACCCAGAGTTCTGCCTTAAAGTGTACGGAGACATGTGACATTACATAAACGTATGTGTACAGTGCAAAACATATTAATAATTAATAACCAGGCTGTTTTATTTGGTTTTTTTTTTTTTATTTATTTTTTCTGCCTGAAATGGTTAATTTTCAGGCATGCAAGTGACAGCTTTTGTCTTGTCGGTACTTTGCTGGGAATATAGTAAACCTCACTGATAAGCAGATTACAGCCATAAAAGTTTTCCTGGCAGAATGCAACTTCTGAGGGCAGGAGAGAGATAGAAAAAGGTCAATAGTTTCATGTATTTTAACTCTGGGACACTGAATAGACTGTCGCTGATCAGAGACAATAGAACATTCAATCTGCTTTGTAAACGTTTAAATATAAATTGAAACCATGGGATATTAAAAGAGTCATTTTTAGGAGTGTGAGGATCAATACAATTGTTTCAGTTTATTTTCACTTTAACACATGATTTGATTGGTATAAGTAGGAAATGATTTGTTACAGTAAGGATTCATTGGCACTTCTGCAGCGTCCCTGTATTAATTTTTTCTCTTTTACCCGCAGCAATTGTTCGGCAGGAAGACAGTGAGGAGTCCCCGTGTATACTTGACATTGACATGTTCCATTTAATGGTGAGTGTGTGATCTGTCACTGACAGACTGTGATGTGGAGCGTCAGGCATAAATAAGCTCTGCACAGATAGGTTCCCTCTTTAGTTTATGGGAACTTCATATAAAACTGAGACTGGGCCTCCTATTCCTGTACCTCGGGGGGGGGGGGGGGGGGACTGCATCTAAACTGAGGTATTCCTGCTCAGTGGGTGGGGTTACTTGCCTCCCTGTCCAATCAGTGGCCTGAATGAGCTCTGCTCTGCTCTGCCTAAGTCTTCTAGGGATTTAAACAAAGCCCCCAGCTTGGCCACCACCAATAAATTAGGCCACAGCTGCTGAGCTGGGAGCGGCCTGAGGCTACACAGTGGGAGTGGCCACAGGGCTCCAGAAACATTTTGAACAATAAGCTGCCATGGTGGTTTTGCCGATGGGGGGCAAAGTTTTAATACAATACCAGTTAATGGTAGAGCAAGGCAAGGGTCCCAGTGCTGAAACAGCGAGGCTAAGGAGGCTGGAGGACACCCCTGGACTATAGGGGGAGCACGAGCTTAATGTTGCTGAGGATGTATGAATTGATGCAGTAGGTATTTTCCCTTTTTTCACCTTTTCAATGATAAAATTGACTTTTAGTGCATAATGAATCTAACATGATGTCCTATTAAATGCATATTAAGAATTGCAACTGAACGTACAGGTGAACTCGAAAAATTAGAATATTTTGAAAAAATCCATTTTATTTCAGTAACTCAACTTAAAGTGGATCCGAGATGAACTTTTAGGGCGCGTTTCCACTTGAGCGGAAACCGCCACGAATCTGCAGAGTTTCCCCGCGGGCGAATAGTGCGGGGAAACTCTGCCATAGGGTGCAATGGTAACACCGGCCGAATCGCTACCGCTAGCGATTCGGCCGGCTTTTCCATCCGAATCGGCGCGGGAGGCTGCGGATCCCATAGCCGTGCATGGCACGGCTGATGGTATTCGTCTGCTTTCCCCGCCGACCCGGAAGAGCCGGCTCGCGTCTCGCAGACGCGCGCCGCTCAAGTGGAATCACGCCCTAACTCATTGCATAATTGTTCCTTTCCTATTGTTTATAGGGCATTCCTCAAGCCAAATACTTTTTTGTTTTTGTTTTAATACTCTAATTCCCTATAAACTAAACAAGCCACGCCCACAGGTTTTCAGAGAGCCAAGGCATTTTCAGACAGTAGCAAGGGCTCATGGGAGCTCAGTCTGGGCAGGAGGAGGGGGAGGTATTATTAGCCAGAGATTGCAGAGGGGAGGAGGGGGGGATTAGGGTTTTTTCTTACAGGCTGAGTGCTCAAGATGCAGATAAGCTTGCCTGTGTTTAATGCTTACAAACATGGCTGCTGTCATGCATCACCTGAAGAAATAATCATATTCTATTGAAGCTATTTGCAGCTAGATTTGCTGTGTAAACTATCTAAACTTTAGATAAGATATATAGACAAGTTACTTGTTCTAGTTAGTTTTTCATCTCGGATCCGCTTTAAACAGTGAAGCTAATACATGAAATAGACTCATTACATGCAAGGAGAGATATTTCAAGCCTTTGGTATAATGTTGATTATGGCGTACGGCTTATGAGAACCCCAAAATTAAAATCTCAGTCCATTAGAATATTGTGAAAATGTTCAATATTCTCGGCTCAAAGCGTCACTCTAATCAGCTAATTCATCCAAAACACCTGCAAAGGGTTCCAATTTCATATATTATATTAGTTTCACCTTTTAAGGTGAATTACTGAAATAAATGGACTTTTGCAAAATATTCTAATTTTTTGAGTTTCACCTGTACAGTCTAACATGTCTTAACTACTGATGTGTAGAGGTGTCTTTCTTTTACATATATGGTTAACTGTAGAAGGAATGGTAAACGCAGACAGAGGCGCCAAGAGTAAAATTGACTAAAAACGTTAAAACGAGAGGAGGCAGAGGTGGACTTACCTCCTCCAAGCAGACACACAAAAATTGTTGTATTTATTCAAAATAAAATAAAATGTATTCGTATACTCCAGAAAAGTGTGAAAAAACACTTGCACTTTTCGGGAGTATACAAATACATTTTTTGTTGTTTTTAATATATACAACAATTTTTGTGTATCTGCTTGGAGGAGGTAAGTCCACCTCTGCCTCCTCCTTGTTTTAACGTTTTTAGTCAGTTTTACTCTTTTGGCTCCTCTGTCTGCGTTTACCATTTCTGAGTCCACCCTTGGTGGCAGGGTAATGCACCTTACTTCCTAGCTACAGAGAGCGATTTCTTAATCATGAGTGGGGACAGGTCTAATCTCCCCACCTGCTTTGATAGTGGTTACCTGGGCGGTAACCCTTGTTTGTGAGTATATCTGTATACTTACCGGTACCTCTACAGGGGATGGACAAAATAATAGAAACACCTTGAAATTCAACAAATTATATTAAAATGGTGTAGGTACACATTTTTTCCACTGCTCGAGGGACCAATTCTGGTGGATTCTACACCACTCTAAATGCTTTGAAACAATAGTCTTTTAGAGCAGAGGTTTTCTAATTGCAGTTCTTCCATGGAATCCAGATTTGTGCAGCTCCCGACGAACAGTTTTTGTGGAAACTGGGTTCTGTAGGTGTTCATTCAGCTCTGCAGTGATTTTAGGAGCTGTGGTATTGCGAGCTTTTCTAACCATTCGATTTAGAGTACGACGGTCTCTCTGACAACTTCCACTGTCGGCCACAACTGTGCTTTGCAGAGGACGTTTTTCCTTGTCTTCCAAAGGCAGTCGTTACTTTTGAGACCGTACCTCCAGGGCCGGATTTCTGCAAAGGCCACAAAGGTCACGGCCTAGGGCGGAAAAAAATCAGAAGGATAAAAGGGCGGCAGGACCTGAGAGAGATAAGAGGCTGCATGTCAAAATAAATAATTTCTCCTGCTCCAAAGAGCCCCGGCTTTGCTGCACACACAGTCAGAATTCCAGAGCTCCATGTATTTTCCTTACTTCGTGGTGTGCGATGAGACAGTGCTATCTACTGAACATACAAGCTTCAGTTTATTGCCAGGGGTAAAAAGAAACCTGGATCACAATGTAGACCATTTCTGATCCAGTAAAAGTAAACATTTTAACAGAATTATTTCCACTTTACAACTCAAGCTGGGCTAAACAATGTATTGCTGGTCAGACTCTGTTAATGACTTGAGCCATTCCTTCTCCTCTCTCTCTCCCTGGATTGTAAATCTTAAACAGGAAGATAAGGTGTTTTTTTTTCCTTAGAGAGATTTATGGCAGCCCCTTCTAAGCTAAATCTTAACCCCTTGCTGGCTCATTTTAAAGGCAGCAGTAGTCTAGTATGAGATAGACAACTTCTTTATAATTATAGTTGCAAATGTACTGTTGTATACTTTTGTATTGTTACATTCTGTTTTGTAAAAGTAATAACATACACTAAAAATTAAAAAAAATATATATTTGTACCGTGTTGGCAAACAGTAAAAAAAACACCTGTGAAAGAATCAGTACAATAAATACTATAAAATAGATGCAACAGATCTGTGATTACAGAAGAGCAGAGAGGGAGATGAACGCCGCTCTGCTACTTCATGCATGGTACACACCATGCAATTTGCCATCAGATAGATGGGCTCGAATTGATTATTTCTGACAGGTCTAATCTGATTTCTGGTCATTTTTCTAATCGACTTTGTATAAGTGATCGGAAAATCGATTCAACCCATCTATCTGGTGCGTACCAGGCATTAGGGACTCACTGCTCTGACAGGAAAAACAATCATTCATCATTTTTCAGAGAGAAAACATTCATAGGTATCCTGCAAACAAGTGATCGTTAAGGCTCATACACACATCAGACTATAGTCTTTGGAAAAAGAAAGATCACAGTCCAATCTTACCACCCTTCATGTAGTATGAGAGCCATACCTTCACAGTCTTTTCTATGGAGCTGAACTCCACATCAGACAGAAATCTTTGCAAGATGCTGCACACACAGGTGCTGTACAGACACAAAAGATCAGTATCTGCAAAAGATCTGTTCCTGCCACAGATCCGTTCCTGGAAATTGCATTCATAGTCTATATCTGCAGATCATCATACACACCTTGTTTAACTGACATTCATCTGCAGATCAGACAATCATCTGCAGATCTGAAAATCCATCCTGGTGGATCGGATCTGCAGATGAATGTCTGTTAAACAAGGTGTGTATGATGATCTGCAGATATCATAGACTATTGCTTCATACACACTTGAGATAAAAGTCTTTGGAAAATGAAAGATCACAGACCAATCTTACCACCCTTCATGTAGTATGAGAGCCATACTCTACACAGTCTATTCTATGGAGCTGCACTCCCCATCAGATAAAATCTTTGCAGGATGCTGCACACAAAGCTGCCCGTACACACTCAAAAGATCATTATCTGCAAAAGATCTGTTCCTGCAAAAGATCCATTCCTGCAAAATGCATTCATAGTCTATGATGAAGTCTGTTAAACCAAGTGTGTATGAGGATCTGCAGATCTCATAGACTATAAATGCATTTTGCAGAAATGGATTTTTTGCAGGGACAGATCTTTTGCAGATACTGATCTTTTGAATGTGTACAGCATCTTTGTGTGCAGCATCTTGCAAAGATTTCTGTCTGATGGGGAGTTCAGCTCCATAGAATAGACTGTGTAGGTATGGCTCTCATACTACATGGAAGGGGGTAAGATTGGTCTGTGATCTTTCATTTTCCTATAGGCTCATACACACATCAGACCACAGTCTTTGGAAAATGAAAGATCACAGACCAATTTTACCCCCTTCCATGGAGTATGAGAGCCATACCTACAGTCTATTCTATGGAGCTGAACTCCCCATCAGATTAAAATCTTTGCAAGATGCTGAACACGTTCAAAAGATCAATATCTGCAAAAGATCTGTTCCTGCAAAAGATCCGTTCCTGCAAAATGCATTCATAGTCTATTATATCTGCAGATCCTCATACACACCTTGTTTAACAGACAATTATCTGCAGATCAGACAATCATTTGCAGATCTGAAGATCCATCCTGGTGGATCTGATCTGCAGATGAATGTTTGTTAAACAAGGTGTGTATGGGGATCTGCAGATATCATAGACTATGAATGCACTTTGCAGATACTGATCTGTTGCATGTGTACAGCATCTTTGTGTGCAGCGTCTTGCAAAGATTTCTATTGAGTTCAGCTCAATAGAATAGACTTTGTAGGTATGGCCCTCATACTACATGGAAGGGGGTAAAATTGGTCTGTGATCCTTCATTTTCCAAAGACTATGGTCGTCTGATGTGTGTATGCACCCTGAGTGTGTGTGGGGGGGGGGTGGGGGGGGGGGGGGCTGCGGTTGGTGGTACCGGGCCTAGGGCACTGGGAAGTCCAAATCCGGCCCTGCGTACCTCCTGAAATGCCAAGCATTCGGGCAGTTTCCGTTACAGTAGCGCCTGCCATATGAGCACCAACAATTTGGCCTCTTTGAAAGGCTGAGAGATCTGCTGTTTTTATAAATTATAACCAACTTTGGTTTAAATATCTGTAAATAACAATTATTTTAATTAAACATATCAAATAACAAAAATAATAAACAAAAAAAAAAATATATGTCAAATTTTGATTGTTTAAAACATTTTCAAAGATTGATTCCAAAATGTTCGGGGTTTCCATTATTTTGTCCAACCCCTGTATTTCAAGCCTTTATTTGTTATAATGTTGATGATTATGGCTTACAGATTATTATGAAAACCCCAACTTCCAAATCTCAGATCATTAGAATATTGTGAAAATGTTCAATATTCTCAGTGTCAGGCTCTAATTCATCCAAAACACCTGCAAAGGGTTCATATTTCATATATATTCATAACAGCTGGAGGGCCGAGTTTGCCCATGCCTGTTCTAGACCCTAAAAACAAGAAGAAAAGCAGCAGCTTCTGCATGACACTCAGGCACCGGATTACCACCCTGTTTTGCTGCTTTCTGTCCCGAGCCTGACTAAGGAGGTTAAAGAGAACCCGAGGTGGGTTTGAAGAATATTATCTGCATACAGAGGCTGGATCTGCCTATACAGCCCAGCCTCTGTTGCTATCCCAAACCCCCCTAAGGTCCCCCTGCACTCTGCAATCCCTCATAAATCACAGCCACGCTGCTGACAAACAGCTTGTCAGAGCTGGCTGTGTTTATCTCTATAGTGTCAGTCTGCTGCTCTCCCCGCCTCCTGCAGAACTCCAGTCCCCGCCTGCATCACTTCCCTCCCTGCTGATTGGAGGGAAGGGACGGGGGCAGGGACCGGAGCTATGCAGGAGGCGGGGGAGCAGCTGAGACTGACACTACAGATGTAAACACAGCCTCACAGCACGGCTGAGGGATTGCAGAGTGCAGGGGGACCTTAGTGGGGTTTGGGATAGCAACAGAGGCTGGGCTGTATAGGCAGATCCAGCCTCTGTATGCAGATAACATTCTTTAAACACACCTCGGGTTCTCTTTAAGGTGAATTACTGAAATAAATAGATTTTTGCAAAATATTCAAATTTTTCGAGTTTCACCTGTACAGTCTAACATTTCTTAACTACTGATGTGTGTGGAGGTGTCTTTCTTTTACGTATATGGTTACCTGTAGGAGGATAGTTTCCATTGCATGATTCCTTGTACTGATGACTGTGACGTTCTCCATACAGGTCAGCTTGGTGCTATCATTCCCGGCTTTACAGTGCCAGGACTTCTCAGGGTACAGCTTGGGCACAGGAGACCTCCACCTCTTCCACCTGGTGACCATGGCACATATCGTACAGATAATGCTTACGTCATGCTCAGGTAATAAACCTTTACATTGTAAAGAAAGATGAATAGATTGCATTTGCCTCCTCCCACACACACACTCACACAAACTCTGCAGTACACTGTGGGTAATATCTTTTATATTAAAAAAAAAACATTTCAAGAAAGAAGTGCCTTTAAAAATACCATCTATGCGTGAGTATAAACCTTAAGAGGGCCAATAGTGGGGGTCTTGACTTATATCACCTCCGTGAGTTTTAATGTATCATCTGCAGTTCCTTCTGTCTCTGGCATCAATCAGACAGACATTCTGATTGCTGGCAGAGACTGAGGCAGCAGCAGATCACAAATTAACAACTTAAGCCTTCTGTTGTTTTTCACCTTATGCATCTGAGCAATTTTCACCTCCCATTCATTCGTCAATAACTTTATCACTAATTATCACAATGAATTGATCTATATCTTGTTTTTTCCGTCACTAATTAGGCTCACTCCAACCTGAATTATCGCAAATTCTTTCTGTTTTAAGAAAGCAAACTTTTGTTTTTCTTAGCATTTTAGTAAGGGGGCTTTTAGGACCATTGTAGTCCCTTACACACTCCAATGAGTTCTGGTTCACCATGAGCTTGCTGGTTAGTCTGTATCTCTCGGTGTTACAAGCCCTACTCCATAGGGCCAAATTAATCCATGCCATGCACTGATGAGGCTCAAACAATCCGAAACAGTCTGTATGCATGTTGGATTATTATGGCTCTGTACAAATTAACAAGCTGACACATCATTGCATTCCAGCGGTTCTGGAGGTGTGTTTAGCTTCTAAGGGTACAATGGTTAATTTGCATATATTCAGCAGTGAAGCACTGGGAGACATCTCAAGCTCACTCCAACCTGAATTATCGCAAATTCTTTCGGTTTTAAGAAAGCCAACTTTTGTTTTTAATTAGGCTTTCTAAAGTAATTTTAACGGGAATATTAAAGTAAAAAAAATGAAGAAAAATCATTATTTCTCAGCTTTCGGCCATTATAGCTTTAAAATAGTACATGCTACCATAATTAACCTATTTTGGTTCCTGGACGTAGAATCTACGTCCAGGAACCATGCGCGCTACTGGACGCTCCCACGGCCGATCGCGCGCGTGCACGCCGCACTCCCGGCCCGCGGTTCGTTAGCCAGGCAATCAGTGAATCGGGCTATGGTGCCCGATCACTGATTGCTCTCCCCCGCTGAAAAAGCGACAGCTTCTCTCGGAAGCAGTGCTTTTTGTGGCTGTCACCTCCCCCATGCGTCGCTCTAAGCGTGTGCTACGCTTAGTGACGTCATGTAAACAAACTCATGGCCGCCATCTTGTGGCCAAAAAGTAATACTACAACTGAAAGTAAAAAAAAATAAAAATTAACACACATTTACATTACAAATCTATTGTTTACCTCCCACCCTCAGAAAACTACCCAAATAAAATGTTTACTATAAAAAAAAAAAATTACAATAAAAAAAACAAAAAAAATGTAAATATTTACCTAAGGGTCTAAACTTTTTAAATATCAATGTAAAGATGAAATATTTCTATATTTTTTTTTTTATTTTAAACTTGTAAATAGTGATAGATGCAAAATGGAAAAAATGCACCTTTATTTCCAAATAATATTGTCGCCATACATTGTGATAGGGACATAATTTTAACGGTGTAATAACCGGGACATATGGGCAAATACAATACGTGAGTTTTAATTATGGAGGCATGTATTATTTTAAAACTATAATGGCTGAAAACTGAGAAATAATGAATTTTTCCATTTTTTTCTTATTCTTCCTGTTAAAATGCATTTACAGTAAAGTGGCTCTTAACAAAATGTACCCCCCAAAGAAAGCCTAATTGGTGGCGGAAAAAACAAAATATAGATCAGTTCATTGTGATAAGTAGTGATAAAGTTATAGGCTAATGAATGGGAGGTGACCATTTCTCACGTGAAAACGACGGAACGCGAATGGGTTAAAATCCACTTATCTTATTTGCCCATTTGTCCCGGTTATTACACCATTTAAATTATGTCCCTATAACAATGTATGGCGCCAATATTTTATTTGGAAATAAAGGTGCATTTTTATAGTTTTGCGACCATCACTATTTACAAGCTTATAATTTTTAAAAAAAATAGTAATATTCCCTCTTCACATGCATATTAAAAAAGTTCAGACCCTTGGGTAACTATTTTTTTTATTGTAATTTGTTTTTTTAATTAAAAAAAATATTTGGGTATTTTTTGGAGTGTGGGGGTAAACAGTTAATTTTTAATGTAACAAGTTGTATTTACTTAATAAAAAATGTATGTAGATGTAGTTTTACTATTTGGCCACAAGATTGCCAGTCATTTTTTTTTTTTTTTTATTCCTGTAAGCGAGCTCTCTCGCTTACAGGAAGTCTAGGGAGGACGGGAAACTTTTTTTTTTTTCTTTAGAAAGATCGCGGCTTCTGGAAGAAGCCTTCGGTCTTTCTAACAGGGACTTAGATCAATGAATGGGAACTTTGTTCCCATTCATTGATCTCTGGGCTAGTGGGCAGCGACACGGGAGCACACAGCAGCCTCCTAGCAGCCTTTTGGACGTATCAGCAACATCCAAAAGGCTAAAGTGGTTCAAACTGTCGAAGAAATCTTCAAAAGTCTTCTGCATCTCTGAGGGATAGAAATAAAAACTGTCCCAGAATGCACAGTGGTCCATTCTCTGCATAGGGTTCATAAAGGGTTTGAGTATCAAAGAGTTAGAAGTAAGATTGGAATCATGCTTTATTTACAGTATAAAGTGGATTATATATAGTTTGAAGGACACTTTTTTTTTATTTTTTATTTTTTTATTTTGACATTTTATTTTGCGTTTCATCCATCTTTAAAGTGGGATACAACTCTGACATAACATTCAATAAAAATTAGTTTCCTACTTTGTATTACCCATACTGTTACCATATTTGCTTTTGTGCACAAGTAATATTGCCTGTTTACAAATTACAACGTTCCAAAGTACAGTTTATCTGCTCTGAAAGCTGCCACTGCGTTTTATTCATAATTTTAATTTATAAATACAGCTGCTATCTAGTGAAAATTTCTCATCTTTCTCTGCTTGTCAGCTCAGTACAGTTCCGTTTTAGTTCCGTGGCTGGCTGTAACTTATTGTAGCAACAGAGAAATGTAAGAATAATGTAAGATAATGTTATCTCCTGTTTGGATGCGGATCACAAGCTGAAGGAGCTTGCCACACAGAACAAAGTGCTGTTTAACTGTTTGAATGTTGTTCTGCTACAAAAAAATTGTGATAGTAGGTTTAAGGCTGTAAATAATCTTTTAGAAGCCCCAGGTAAGTATAAATACTGGTATATAGCCCCTTTCAAGTTCCCTATACAGTGGTATGAAACTCAGCATTTCATCTTTGCTCTAAAGGATTATTTACAGTATGACATTTATTGCCACAAAAAAAATGTAGCACAACAGCATGCAAACAGTTAAACACAGCATTTGGTTCTTCAGTGGAAAGCTTTTTGCTTCAGTGGGCAGCTTCTGGCCACATCTAAATAGGTGATATCATTATATTTTGTTTACATTCCTGTGTCACACATTAGCAAACTGCCAAACTGAGCTCTCTGCGCTTATACTAGGTGTGCAGCTGAAAAGAGATCACTAGATAGATTTTAACCACTTTACCCCCAGCGGTGCGGATTTCTCCGTCCCTTTTTTCCACCCTGTTAACACCAAGGGACGGAGAAATCGGCACCTGACGCCGCTCCCGTCGCTGTCCGCGCTCCCTTGTGCATGCCGCTGCCCGCTTGCCTGGAGATCAATGAACGGGAGAAACGCTCCCGTTCGTTGATCCAAGCCCCCGCAATGATCAGCTGCTTCTACGAGAAGCAGCGCAATCGTGAAAAAAAAAGTTTCCCAGCCTCATAACACTTCCTGCAACAGGACGCATAAACAAAAAGTTACTGTGGCCATCTTGTGGCCAAATAGTAAAACTACACCCCGAAGCATTTTTCATATAGAAAAACATTGTTCTACACACAAATTTAACTCATTACCTCCCACACTCCCCAATTATTATTTTTTTGTAATTAAAAAAAAAATTACAATTAAAAAAGTACATAAATAGTTGCCTTAGGGACTGAACTTTTTAAATATTTATGTCCAGAGGGTATAACACTGTTACTTTATAAACTATGGGCTTGTAATTGGGGATGGACGCAAAACTGAAAAAATGCACCTTTATTTCCAAATAAAATATTGGCGCCAAACATTGTGATAGGGACATAATTTAAACGGTTTTATAACCGGGACAAATGGGCAAATGTCATGGGTTTTAATTACAGTAGCATGCATTATTTAAAAACTATAATGGCCGAAAACTGAAAAATGATAAAAACATTTTCCACATTTTTTCCTATTTTCCCATTAATACACATTTAGAATAAAATAATTCTTGGCATAATGTCCCACCTAAAGAAAGCCTAATTGGTGGTGAAAAAAACAAGATATAGTTCATTTCATTGCGATAATTAATAATAAAGTTATAGATGAATGAATGGAAGGAGCGCTGAAAGGTGAAAATTGCTCTGGTGCTCAAGGGGTAAAACCCCTCAGTGGTGAAGTGGTTAATATATAAATGCAGCACCTATGCAATAAAATGCATTGGCAGCTTTCAGAGCAGATAAACTGTGGTTTGGGAATTTGTCATTTGTAAACAGAAACTAGGACTTAACCACAAAACCAAATATAACAACTGTATGGGAAATAAAAAGTAGGAAAACACGTTTTTTGTTTTTATGTGATGTCCAGATTAACCACTTGAAGTACCAGTGGTCTCTGCCCCTGTTATGGACCAAAGACTGCTTGTACAAGAAACGGCAGAATAGCGATGAATAGTGACGAATCGTCGCACATACCCCCCGTAATCGCAGTCACCGCCGCACGTCTGGAGCCTGCCCACCTGTCTCTATGACGGCAGAGTTCCAGTGAGCAGGTCAGGAGCTGCTTTCATTGGCTCCTGACCCTGCCTGTCAATGTAAGCCAATGGGAGCAGCTCCTGACCCACTCACAGGACTCTGCCGTCATAGAGATGGCAGAGCGAGTGAGCTACAGCAGTGAGATTGTCACTCCCGAGCGACGGGGGAGGCAGCGGTGATTGAAATCTACACCCTGGCAGCCAGGTACCCATCAAAACAGGGCGTAGATTTCATCAAGGTCCTTAAAGAGAATCTGTATTGTTAAAATCGCACAAAAGTAAACATACCAGTGCGTTAGGGGACATCTCCTATTACCCTCTGACACAATTTCGCCGCTCCTCGCCGCATTAAAAGTGGGTAAAAACAGTTTTAAAAAGTTTGTTTATAAACAAACAAAATGGCCACCAAAACAGGAAGTAGGTTGATGTACAGTATGTCCACACATAGAAAATACATCCATACACAAGCAGGCTGTATACAGAATTCCTTTTGAATCTCAAGAGATCATTTGTGTGTTTCTTTCCCCCTGTTCTCATGCACTGAAGTTTCAGGCTGCTCGTTTCTTCCTGCAAACAGCTTTGCCCTTGTCTGTAATTCTTCAGTATGTGAAAGCCCAGCCAGCTCAGAGAACGATTTATCCAGCTTGTAAAAGATAAGAGAGAAGCTGCTCTAATCCTAAATAACACACAGGCAGTGTGCAGAGAGGGGCCTGGAAGGGGGAGTTCATAGCAGAACCACAACACTGAAGAACTTGGCAGCCTTCCAGACACAGGCTGACAAGTCTGACAAGAGAGAGATAAATTGATTTATTACAGAGACAGTGATAGTATAAAGTGCTGCAGTAAGCCAGAACACATTAGAATAGCTTTTTGAACTTGTAGGATGATAAAAAACAGGATGCAATTTTTGTTACGGAGTCTCTTTAAGTAGTTAAGGAGGGACTTTCTGTACACATAACAGAACATAATAAATGATGATCTGTGTGTTCCCGTGCAGAGGAGGATGGCATGGATCAGGAGTGTCCTGATGGAGAAGAGGAACAAGCTGTGTTATCGCTGTATAGGAAGATCTGCCAGTGCACAGGAAGGTCAGGAACAATTCACTTTTTAAGCTGATTGTAAATTGTTGTTTGTTTAAATAGTCTATAGAAGCCGCAAGCCCTGATGCTGCTGAAAGACATGAGTTAACTGTTTCTAGGGCTGGTTCACACTGGCTTCTGCGCGGCGGGAGACGCAACATTCTCAGCAGGCGATGAAAGCAACATTTAAAAATGATCAACTGTTGTCCAAATGAATAGAAGTAGATTTTAACCACCTGAGCGGTCTGGACGAGCTGAGCTCGTCCAACACCGCCGGAGGTCGCCGCTCAGGCCCTGCTGGGCCGATTTTAATCAAATAAAGTGCAGCACACGCAGCCGGCACTTTGCCAGCCGCGTGTGCTGCCTGATCGCCGCCGCTCTGCGGCGATTCGCCGCGAGCAGCGGCGAAAGAGGGCCCCCCTAGCCGCCTGAGCCCTGCGCAGCCGGAACAAAAAGTTCCGGCCAGCGCTAAGGGCTGGATCGGAGGCGGCTGACGTCAGGACGTCGGCTGACGTCGATGACGTCACTCCGCTCGTCGCTATGGCGACGATATAAGCAAAACAAGGAAGGCCGCTCATTGCGGCCTTCCTTGTTTATTCTGGGCGCCGGAGACGATCGGAAGATCGCCTCCGGAGCGCCCTCTAGTGGGCTTTCATGCAGCCAACTTTCAGTTGGCTGCATGAAATAGTTTTTTTTTTATTTGAAAAAAACCCTCCCGCAGCCACCCTGGCGATTTAATCAGAACGCCAGGGTGGTTAAACAGGTACAGCTTTTTGTGTCTGCGTAAACCAGGGCTGTGGAGTCGGTACAAAAATCTTCCGACTCCTCAGTTTAGGAAACCTCCGACTCTGGGTACCCAAAATGGCTCAGACTCTGACTCCTCGACTCAAACTCCTTAGTCTAATACTAACCAGGGCTGTGGATTTTGTACAAAATCATCAGACTCCCAACTCCTCAGTTTATGAAATCACCAACTCCGACTCCTGGTACCCAAAATTGCTCCGACTCCTTGACTCCGACTTTGACTCTGCAGCCCTGGTGTAAACACAGCAGTAGATCCCATTGTAGCATGTAAGATGTCTGCGTTCATCTGGTTCCATGCCACCCGAGAGGGCTCAAAACACAATGCAACGGTGAAACAGTGGGAACCAATGCCAAACACTTTTCTGCTCAATAGCGCCACTTCTCTGGCGAGCGCGGTCATGCAGTGACCGCGCAGTAAGCAAGCGCCACTCGTACACGGCCAACGGAGGTGTGCGGCCCTGATAAGATTGTCGATTATCCACTGTTGGCAATCTTTCGGGGTCTGCGTTCGGTGAAGGGGGACAGCAGCCCGCAGAGGGGAAGTTAATAGGATCCTGTGGCTTCCCTTACTACATCTAGGTATCTTTTTGCATAGCCAAGCTTCAGCTCAGGTTCCCTTTTAAAGTGGACCTGAACTCTTGCACAGGACAGAAGAAAAACCGAGAAATGCACCCTGTATGTATTTAGAGCGTTTAGCCTGTCTAATTCCCCCCTCATCTGTCACTAATCACCACTGTAATTTGATCTCTCACCTGTGTCAGCTGACTGCCACGGCAAAGAAGCTGCTTTGTAAACACAGGATGTTAACCCTATGTCTGCTCCCATGAGAATGGAAAGTAGACATAATGCAGATTTTTTTGCAGGATTTGTAAAAGCTGTAACAAAGAATTGTTTTTCTTTAAAGGTCATTATGCTGTTGCTTATCTTCTAGAGCAGAGAGGAAGTTCTGAGTTCAGGTCCACGTTAAAGGAGTTAAATAAGTGGATGAGTTGCCTCTCAAATGTATATTGCCATCCTCTCATCTTTAGTATTTTAATTCTGTTTGGGTTTTTTTCACTATGAAGTACACCACGGTGGTCTTCAGGCTGGCACCTCAACAGAGCAATAAAAGTGGCAGTTCTTCCCTACCTGAGATGTTCCGCCCTGTTCTTCCACTATCTGAATGGAGTACCTGCACCCGCAGAATTACCAGGTATGAGCAAAATTTACTAACCTATTAAAAGGCTAATTTGTAGAATACCACCTTGGTTAAAGAAAGAAAAACGCTTTGTTGCCTTTTAAAGTGGGATTATACTCCCAAAACTACAATTTTAGTAACTAATCTTAGCTACATTAAAGAAAATTTGAAAGCATTTCCTGTGTGAATGCGTGTAAAAACTTTTTTCTCTACACAGAGCAAGATTGCATATCTCTAATCATCGGCAAAGGCAAGAATCTCCCTCTACCCGTCTCTTCATTCTGGCCCCTCCCTCTGCTGGAACAGACACATCACCCTGGCAACAGCTGAGTCTCTTCAGCAGAAAAGGAGAGGGGCAGAGTGAAGATACACAGGCAGAGAGAGTCTTGACTTTGCCGATGACCAGAGATAAGCTTCCACTCCTATCGGCAATGAAAATAAATTATTTTACACACGGGATGCTTTCAAATGTTTTATGTAACCAGGAGTAGTTACAGTTTAGTGTTTCCTTGGCATGTTGGCGACTAATCTTCATTGTGCAGTTTATGTGGGCCCTTTACAAAGGATAAGAATGCTGTTTGCATGAATAAAACTCAGAGGAATTTAAAGCGGATCCGAGATGAAAAACTAACTATAACAAGTAACTTGTCTATATATCTTATCTAAAGCTTAGATCATTTACACAGCAAATCTAGCTGCAGCTTCAACAGTTTGATTTATTCCTGTGATACAATGAGGGCAGCCATGTTCTGTTTGTCACATTACACACAGGAAAGCTGATAGCATCTCCAGCCATCAGCTTGTGAAAACTTCACTCCCCTCTCCTCCCCTCTGCCGCTGAAATCTCTGGCTAGTAACCACCTCCTGCCCAGACTGAGCTCCCATAAGCCCTTGCTACATGAGTCTGAAAGTTCCAAGGCACTGGAGAAGCGGTGGGCGAGGCTTGTTTAGTTTATAGGAAATTAGGGTCTGTTCAGACTATGCGCGATCCTAGCCGTTTTCAGGGACCGTGTACGGGTACCAAAAACGCATATAAACGGCTCCTAATGCTTTTGAATGGGCTAGTTCACATGTATGCGTATGAGACACATACGTTTCTTATCCGCATTGCTGCATGCAGTTCTGTGCGTCACGCATAGAAATGGACGCAATGAAAGTCTATGGACGCGTATCAAAAAAGCGTACTATTGCGTTTTTAGCGTAAGTTTCCCTCTGCGGTTCCCATAATTCTTTTTTTTTCCCCTGGGTCACGTGTGTGTGCAAAACGCAATAGAAAACGCATTAGAACGCAAGACAAAACTTGCGTTTCTTTGATTTTATACGCGTCCTTTTTACGCTGACAGTCTAAACAGGCCCATAGTGTATTAAAACAAAAACAAACAAAAAAAAAGTATTTGGCTTAAGGAATGACCTATAAACTATATCAAAGGAACACAGTTATGCAATGAGTAAAAGTTTATCTCGGATTCACTTTAAAATGATAAAATGTAACCTTCCCTTGACCTAATGTACCTGAGACTGTGCACTGTGCAGTATTTATACTTGCCTCCTCCTGCTCCATAAGGTGTGTGGGCTCCCTTGCCATCCTCCCCGGCCACAGGATTCACTTGTAATCTGGCCAGTCATGCGCTTCTGCACTTGCCTGCGCGCATCATGCTCCCGTGCCCAGGAGCGAATGCTTGCGGGATCGTTTCAGGGAGGGACATGTGGCCGTGCATATGCAGAAGAGTGCTGCTGACCAGATTATCGGCAGATATTACAAGTGAACGTAGAGGGCGGCGAGGAAGCCCACGCATCTCCGTGTGCTGGAGGAAACCCCCGGTAAGTATACTTACATTAACGTTATTTCAGTTTTACATTAAACAGAACTATAGCTTGTGTGAGATTTAGTCTTTCATAGATCGGTTGACCTGTATTTGTTTCTAATTTTCCCGATTTCAGTAAGCGGTCTGAACCAGATTGAGCATCTGTGTGCCTACCTGTCCCTCCCCACCAATCTGATCAGCATATTTCAGGAGAGTTCCCAGGTGACGGACGCTCTCATCAGCAGGTAATCACAAGCATTTTTTTTCATCACTCAATAATTAACATGAAGGCCAAAACGGAGTTTCCCAAAATGAGGTGACAGGGAATCTTTCCAAATGTGGCCGCTGTCAGCAATAAAGAACACACACATCGGTTTTAAAGAGGAACTGTAACCAAGGATTGAACTTCATCCCAATCAGTAGCAGATGTCCCTTTTCCAATGGGAAATCTTTACATTTTCGCCAATAGATTATCAGGGGGGCTGTATTGCTGATATTGTCCCTCCCACAGTGTGATGTCATGATGCGTGCATGTGCAGTATGGAGCCACCCATCTTGGGAAGCATTCAGGGATACAAGTGCTTTTGAAGCATCTTGGGGCTGCAATTTAAACGGGGGTGACAACGCTGGAAAGAGGGGACCATGAGAGGAGCAGGAAGACTCTATAGGACCCAGAGTCTTCCCTCTCCTTAGGTAAGTATCTGACCTTTTTCTGGTTAAACAATTTGCTTAAATGGTGTAATTGTCTGATATAAAATGTATTGACCTTAAAGAACCCCTGACCTGGTTCTCTCTCAACCGCCACTCTTATGTTTTGTTACTGGTGCTGTGCGACTAGAACACAGCACCATCCTCCCCCCTTCAGCGTTCTCTGTAGCCCCCATTCTGCTCAGTCATAATCTTCTGTGCGGGGAGGAAGTGGCAGTTCTTCCTCCCCTCTGCCCGTCTTTATCCCCGCCCCCTCCACTCGCCGCTATACTTCCCCATATTATTCTCTGTACACAGCGCGCAGGGGAGCCGTGCTGTGTGCGATCTTATGGTATTTGAGGTCGGATATCCTTCCTACCTCAATTGACTCAAGACCGCCTGCGCTCTGTGTGCAGTGATTTATATGGGGAACTATAGCGGCGTGTGGAGGGGGCATGGCTAAGGACCGGCAGAGGGGAGGAAGAGCTGCCACATCCTCCCCGCACAAATCTGTTGCCAGAAATGTGGGGCGCAGGGGGCCCCAGAGGTGGGAATATGGGGCTATGTCCTGTCACACAGCACCAGGAGCAAAATATATTAGAAGTATCGGGGACCAGGTCAGGCAGAGCCGGGACACGGTCCTCCAGCACCCAAGGCTGAGACACCAAAGTGCGCCCCTCTATCCCTCCCACCCCAGCCGTCACACACTGATTGCTATTAGACTAAGAGGCCCCTCCCCATCCCTCCCACCCCAGCCGTCACACACTGATTGCTATTAGACTAAGAGGCGCCCCAGGGCCTTCAACCCCCCCCAACACCTTACTCTCTAGTTATCCGGCTTGCTGTCACTATCATTTGTCCCCTTTTCTTATTTCTCTCTGCTTCAAACACAAGAGGGGAATGATAGCTGAGTGAGTTGTGCGCCCCCTCCTACACTGCGCCCTGAGGCTGGAGCCTCTCTCGCCTCGGCCCGGCCCTGAGGTCAGGGGTACTTTAAGCCCAAATGTGATTATTGAAATTAAAACGTTTCTATAGAGGATAGGGAAAACTCCATATTTGTTGAAAATTGCTATACACCTACATTAGTTATGCACTATGGATTTCGGCTGTGCCTTGTGTGCAAAAGTAACCAAGATGAAATGTTTGGCATGTATAGACAGAGCTTGCTGATAGCTCAACAAAAGTTGTGTTTCGCTTAAATGTTTTACAAGTTCATAATGTGTTTTTTCTTTTAATATTTGTAGCTGGTGCCAACACAAGGAAGTGAGGAGAGTGGTAGCTGTGGAGCGGACGGCGATCAGGTATGTGGTTTTACCAATACTGCAGTGCAGTCACCCCCAGCTGCTACAGCGATTCCACCCTTTCCAGTAAAGGCTTAAAGAGACTCTGAAGTTTCAAAAAAGCCCCGTTTTTACTTGAGTAACTTCATTAGCTCTAATGCCCTACCTAAAACGCTGCATCCCTGCAGCTGAAATCGCTAATAAACCCCCCAAATACCAGGGCAAAAATCCACGACTTTCTTGGTCGTGGATTTTGCTGCTGGGGGAAGCAGAGCTTTGGGCTGTAGCTCTGCCTCCATTCTCGTCAATCAGCGCTAATCACCGCCTTTCCCCCGCCCCACTCAGTGAAGGAAGACTGAGAGGGGCGGGGAAGAGGCAGCGATCAGCGCCGATTGACGAAGTAGAGGCAGAGCTACAGCCCAAAGCTCTGCCTCTACTAGGAAGCGCTGCCCAAATCTCCTTCCAGGGATTTGGGGGGGTTTTATTGCGATTTCAGACGGCGGAATGAGGCGTTTTAGGTAGGGCATTAATGCTAATGAAGTTACTTAAAGAAAACCTGAACTGAAAATGAAAAGTCAAAATAAACATGCACAAGTCATACTTACCTCCCGTGTACTCTACTTATCAATCTCTTTCTCCTCTCCTGCGTCTTGTTCGTCCACTGTGATCAATTAAATTCTCTGTCCTCCATTTTGAAAATGGCCATTACTCCATAACAGCTTTCTGGTCAGCACACAGTTAAACTGTAGCATCTCCCACTTGAGCCATAGGGAAACATGGACACATCAGTTCTCCTCTCAGCTGTAACTGACAGCAACTGATATATTTCAGTTCTGACAAAATATTGTCAGAACTGGAAGGGATCATTGTCAGAAGAAAATGGTGAGCTTCTGAGAGGAACTGATGGCAAGGTAACTATGTAATGTTCATTTGAAGTTACCTCATGTGTTTATTTTAAATAATTTTACTCAGTACAGGTTCCCTTTAAGTAAAAAAGACTTTGGAGTCTCTTTAAAGAGACACTGAAGCGAAAAAAAAAATTTATGATCTCATGAATTGGTTGTGTAGTAGGGGTAATTACTAGAACATTGGTAGCAAAAAAAAATTCTCATATTTTTATTTTCAGTTATACAGTTATTTTTTTTATAACATAACATTCATTCTCAAATATGTGCAGTTTACACACTACTCAGCATTCTAAGTTTTTTGCAGTGAACTTTTGACCTGTCCTGAACTGTTTTCTGCAAAAGAAAAACACAATACAGCTGAGATAACCTAATCAGAAGTCAGAGCTCTATGCACAGAGCTCAATGGCAATTTGCATAGATAACTGGAGTTTCTTAACTCTTCCTGTACTGGAAACAAATATTAGACTTATGTCTCTGCTCCTAATGCTTTATTACTTAGCTGTACTACACAACCAATTCATTATATCATAATTTTTTTTCCCTTCAGTGTCTCTTTAAAGAGGTAATATTTAAGCAAAAATTAAAGTAAATGTAAAGGCAAAAAAAAAAGTCAGATACTGTATATACTCTAAGTCTAGAAATGTAGGTCTGACTCACTAAATAAAAGCATAGGTGTAAACTTATACGTGAGTCACTCGCAACACTGGGCCCACTGAGTAATGTGTGTACTATCAGTGACATTCCCATTTGCAGCAATTTATTCAGTGCTAAGTGGGTGCCAAGAAATGCCAGGAAAACACAGGTGTGAAGGTCCCGGCCACAACAATTAACAAGGGGGGGGGGGGAATACTGGGCTGCATTAAAGGGAGTGAATGATTGCAGAACTTGGGGGCCTGGAGGAGGTATTGGCTGCACTTAAGGGACAGGAGGGGTTAATGGCTGCAATACTGTATGCAGTGCAGTCATGTATGCAGTGCAGTCATTAACCCTTCCTGGTCCCCAAGTGCATGCTGGGTAGACTTATGCTTGAATCCGTTAAAAAAAATGTTTGCGGGTTGAATATTGGAGTTGACTTATACACGTGGTCGACTTTTATTCAAGGTTATACGGTACTTACCTATGGACAGGGAAGGCTCTGGATCCTAGAACGCCTTCCCTGTTCTCTCTTGTTCCCTTTATTCCAGCGACGTCACCCCCAATTTGCCGCTTAGAGAGGCTTTGGAAGCACTTGTGTACCAGAATGCTTTCGAAGACAGGCGGCTCCATACTGCGCATGCATGCGGCAGATCGCGCTTACGCAATCGCAGTATGGAGCAGCTTTCAGAGGATACCTAGCGGGGCGTACGTATATGTACATTCCCGGTGAGCTGGGCGCAGGGTGAAGCAAATGACTGCTCACCCTGCTGCCACTCAAAACCCCCATGGAGTTGTAGCAGCTCGGAGGGAGGAGTAATTTGGGGTCAAGCGACCAATTACCTTTACGCGTCCCGCACAGTATAATATTACTGCTATGGCGTTGCCTAGTTACTGCGCTGCTTCTCTTGTGTGGGTGACAACGCTGTGCTTCTGGAGCCTCCCAGGGGCACAGAGATGTGTACTCGACCAATTGGTGGAGTACATACAACAAGGGTGACGACGTTGGAACGAGGGGAACAGTAAATTACAGGGAAGGCTCGATAGGATCTAGAGCCTTCCTTGTCAATAGGCAAGTATCACATTTTTTTATTTTTATTTTTTGCATTCACATTTACTTTAATCACGTTTGCAGTGCAGCATCCAGATGTGTAAAAAGACAGTATCAGTTGTAATTCAAAAATAGATGGTATCCCGGAGCAACACGCTTGACAGAGCTGCGGAGGAAGGTCGATGTTTCGCCCTGCGATCTGGGCTTTCTCAAGTATTGTAAGGGCTGTATTAAGTCAGTCATTGCTTCCTGTCCAATGATGACTTCTCTCTTTCCTGCCAGCTATCCACGAGAGTCTAATAAGCTGATAGATCTACCAGAGGATTACAGCAGTCTCATCAACCAAGCTTCAAATTTCTCGTAAGTAGCAGAACCAGCTGAAGGGATGGGTGGGGCTTCTGGCATTCAGAAATAATGTAGTATGTCTTACTAGAGTACTAATGAAGGGTCATTCGTGCCTGGTAATAATTTACCACAAAGAAAGAAGCTTACAACACTCTGTTAGAGTACAGGTAGTCCCCGACTTATGAACGCCCGACTTACGAATGATCCGCCAATACGAACGGCATGGATTCTCTGTTTCCATTGGAACAAGTCAAAAACATTTTTTTTCAAATTGGACTTGTAGTTTTTGAGAAAATCCATTTTTAAATTTTTTTGAAAAAATGGCTTTTAAACTTGTATAAACAGGTACAAAGGGCAGAGGGGGACACTGGAGGAACAAGGGGCACAGAGGAGGTACAGGGGACAGAGGTGGCACAATGTTCCGACTTAAGAACCGATTCAGGTTAGGAACGAACCTACAGTCCCTATCTCGTTCGCTAACCGGGGACTACCTGTATTTCCCAAACTTTAACACATTCCATATAGGTTTAAAGGACACCTAAACGGAGATGGATAATGGAGGCTTCCATAGTTATTTACTTTTAAACAAGAATGGTTGCCTTCTGCCTCTAATAGTTTTAGCCATAGACATTGAACAAGCATGCAAATCGGATGTTTCACTGCATTTTCTGCATGCTCGTTTCAGGTGTGTAATTCACACTACTGATGCATGAGAGGCAAATGTTTGGTTTTTTTTGGTTTATTTTTTTTTTAAAGAAAGAAATATGTTGGCCTGCATATCCCTCTCACTTCAGTTGTCCTTTAAGTATCTCTGTGGTTTTCCACCAAACAGGTGGAGGTCTGATTTGGGAAATCCTGCTCTAGAATGTCATGCTATTGTGTGCAGTGGCATCAAAGCCACACTACGGCCTCTTGCACACTGCATACATTTCCGATTCCGCTTTTTAATCTATTTTTACATCCGATTCCGATTCAGATTTTTAATCTTTACTGCATGCTGCGTTTTTTGATCCGTTTTTCTGTTGAATGTATTCAGGGAAAATCGGAATTGAAAATCGGAAACGGAATCGGAAAACGGATTTGCAGTGTGCATGGAGCCTACAACAGTTTTTGTGCTTGCGTTGCTTCTAGAGCAGGAATGTCAAACTCAAATACAAAATGGGCAGAAATTGTACACTGTGACCTTTCTGCGGGCCAACCTCAATGTCTAGCGGCCACATTTCCTCCCTTCTAAAGTTCCGTGGTGTCTAATGCCCCCCCCCCCTCCAACCCCTGTACAGTTCCCTGGCGTCTAAAGGACCTCACCCTCCCCTATACAGTTCCCTAGTGTTTAATGCTTTCCACCCTACATCCCCCATATGGCTTCTTTGGTGATCTAGGGCTTCCCTGGTGGTCTGGAGTGGGCCACACATAATGCAAAGTGGGGAAACCACTTGAGGGCCAAATTGAATGGCTCTGAGGTCCAGATTTTTCCCATACTCATGTATGCTCTAGAGTATTGAGACTGTAATGCACTTGGCTGATTTGCGTAAATTGTCTAGGACAGTGTTTTTTTTGGCTGTCTGGGCTCTTTAGAACATTCCATTCTATTGTTAACATTTGTTATGAGATCATACAGCCGCTGTACCCCCAACTATACAAGCCAGTAACAGTGCAGGCAGTCAGGGGATGAAGGGGGGACGCCATTCTCATGTATGCAGACACTGGAAAACTGAGCATTCGCACTCACCATGTAAACTGCAAATACTCTATTAGATCCAACATACAGACTTCCCAGTATGGCTCAGGAGTCGATGCATTTCCGTGATTAAGGACTCCATAGTCTGAAACGCGTTGGCTCCTGAGTGATGTTTGTATATTCGATCTCATCTCTTTTATTAGATTGCATGGCTATGTGTTTGATTGCGCTCTGCAGTTTATATTGGTGCGCTTACATTTATCTCCTATTAATTTCTTTTTTTTTTCCCCTTGATTTCCCCCCCTCAGATGCCCCAAGTCAGGTGGGGATAAGAGCAGAGCCCCCACGCTGTGCCTGGTATGCGGAGCCATGCTGTGTTCTCAGAGTTACTGCTGCCAGACGGAGCTGGAAGGGGACGACGTGGGGGCCTGCACGGCACATACGTACGTCTGCGGCTCCGGCATGGGCATCTTTCTCAGGTCAGTTACTGCTTCTCGTATCTCGGCATTAATGGAGGTCCTCAGGGATGAGTCTTCATGCAGGAGGTTTTCTTAGATCTCCTTCACTATTGTTTTCCCAATCACTTTCATTCCCGATGAAGTTGGCCGAAAACGTGAAATATGCACAGGTGTGTCCCAGTGGCGCTGGCATCCGCTCTAATCATCTGGAGGGGTAGGCCGCTCCTCTAATCCAACAAGTATTGTTCCTGCAGTAGTTCTTACTCCATGTAGAGCCAGGAGGCTTGAAGTAGTGTAGATTGCTATAAGGCCTTGTGAAAATCGCCATTTAAAAAGGCCTTGTGGAGATCTTCGCTTTGCAAGGTCTTCGCTTTGCAAGGTCTTGTGGAGATCTTCGCTTTGCAAGGTCTTGTGGAGATCTTCGCTTTGCAAGGCCTTCTGGAGATCTTCGCTTTGCAAGGTCTTCTGGAGATCTTCGCTTTGCAAGGTCTTCTGGAGATCTTCACCTTGCAAGGTCTTCTGGAGATCTTCACCTTGCAAGGTCTTCTGGAGATCTTCACCTAGCAAGGTCTTCTGGAGATCTTCGCCTGGCAAGGTCTTCTGGAGATCTTCGCCTGGCAAGGTCTTCTGGAGATCTTCGCCTGGCAAGGTCTTCTGGAGATCTTCACCTGGCAAGGTCTTCTGGAGATCTTCGCCTGGCAAGGTCTTCTGGAGATCTTCGCCTGGCAAGGTCTTCTGAAGATCTTCGCCTGGCAAGGTCTTCTGGAGATCTTCGCCTGGCAAGGTCTTCTGGAGATCTTCGCCTGGCAAGGTCTTCTGGAGATCTTGGCTTTGCAAGGTCTTCTGGAGATCTTGGCTTTGCAAGGTCTTCTGGAGATCTTCGCCTGGCAAGGTCTTCTGGAGATCTTCGCCTGGCAAGGTCTTCTGGAGATCTTGGCTTTGCAAGGTCTTCTGGAGATCTTGGCTTTGCAAGGTCTTCTGGAGATCTTGGCTTTGCAAGGTCTTCTGGAGATCTTCGCCTTGCAAGGTCTTCTGGAGATCTTCGCCTGGCAAGGTCTTCTGGAGATCTTCGCCTGGCAAGGTCTTCTGGAGATCTTCGCCTGGCAAGGTCTTCTGGAGATCTTCGCCTGGCAAGGTCTTCTGGAGATCTTCGCCTGGCAAGGTCTTCTGGAGATCTTCGCCTGGCAAGGTCTTCTGGAGATCTTCGCCTGGCAAGGTCTTCTGGAGATCTTCGCCTGGCAAGGTCTTCTGGAGATCTTCGCCTGGCAAGGTCTTCTGGAGATCTTCGCCTGGCAAGGTCTTCTGGAGATCTTCGCCTGGCAAGGTCTTCTGGAGATCTTCGCCTGGCAAGGTCTTCTGGAGATCTTCGCCTGGCAAGGTCTTCTGGAGATCTTCGCCTGGCAAGGTCTTCTGGAGATCTTCGCCTGGCAAGGTCTTCTGGAGATCTTCGCCTGGCAAGGTCTTCTGGAGATCTTCGCCTGGCAAGGTCTTCTGGAGATCTTCGCCTGGCAAGGTCTTCTGGAGATCTTTACTTTTCAAGGCCTTCTTGAGATCCACTGACTCCATACATCTTTGACTTGTACTGCAGTTTGTATATCCCTTCATTTCTTGTCCTTGCGTTTTTGCAGAGTGAGAGAATGTCAGGTCCTCTTCTTGGCCGGTAAAACAAAGGGCTGCTTCTATGCTCCTCCCTATCTGGATGACTACGGGGAAACAGACCAAGGACTTCGGTATGTTGGACGTTATTACAGTACACCATACTTTAGTGTTTAATCCTTAAAGTGTACCAGAGCCGAGCTATATTAAACATTTTATACATACCTGGGGCTTCCTCCAGCCCCATGCGCACGGATTGCTCTGTCGTCGTCAGTCTTCTCTGTCTATAGTAATGGGTCCTGTAAGTTCTGCCAGTCTGCGCATGAGAAGTGCGCCCTCTACGTATCTCTCCAGCAGGCGCCGGAGAGATACATAGCGCATACAGAGCGCACTTCACTTATGCAGACAATAATTTTGGCTTGCATGCAGATTGTATTGGAGTTGGGCCAATCCAAATTGTCCTTTGAATCTGTGAAATAACATGGATTTAACTTTTCTTTACTGCGCTTTTTTCATATTATTTATTCGGTGACGTTTGCATATTTACCCAGAGGTCCACTTAAAACTTGTAAACCAAAAACCTTCCTGTATCTCTCTACCTCTAACTCACATTTGGTTTGTTGTGTTGATCTAGACGAGGGAATCCTCTTCACCTCTGCAAAGAGCGCTTCAAGAAGATCCAGAAACTCTGGCAGCAGCACAGCATCACGGAGGAGATAGGCCACGCCCAGGAAGCCAACCAAACGCTGGCGGGCATAGAATGGCAACATTTATAATACCGGCTTCTCTTTGTTTTCACTTTATTTTTTTTTATTTTTTTTTTAGCAGTCTCATTTTCTAAAAACAAAACAAAAAAGCAATGTGACTGGTAAACGTGTAAACAACTCAGACCTTTAATTTATATCTCATTGTTTAGTCCATGGAATAAAGTAAAGTGATTTTTTTTCCCTGAGAAACACTACAAAGGCCATCTTATTATGAGATCAGTTGATGCTGGCGGAAGGCCTGAGCATAGAGCGACTCCGTGCCGCTAAAGGTGAGCCCCTCCCACTGCTGTGCTTGACTTAAAGGGACGCTGTCGCAGTATAAATGTGTATGTATTAACTGCCGTTCAACATATCACTAGTGACAAACATGAACGTTAACGGAGGTGCGTTAACATAGGATTATGCTCAAAATTACATCTTTGCCCCAATGCATTAAACATGGTATAAAGTTAATATGGAACACTGTAAGGCTGCTCTGATGTCATTTGAATGCATATTTACACCTCACTGAAGCTATCTGATATCATTGCCAGCTACTGGACTGATTATCAGCTTGAAAACTAATGAAGTGATTAGTGAGCAAATAAAGGAGAGAAAGTTCTCTGCCTCCCCTCCCTGGATACAACAGGGACTTTTCCACCTTGTTTACACAGTTTATTACACTTCCAAATTTGATGATGCTGGGCGGGCAAAGGCAAGCTTATCAATTAGCAGCTAAGTGAGGTCAAACACTTGAGTTTTTAACCTTACCAGTACCTTAAAAATCAGTCAGGTGGTTTTCTGTGTTTTATGCTGTGTTTAATGCATTCAACTGCAGATGAAACTTGAGTATAGTTTAAAAGATAATTCTGGTCTAGGTGAAAATCCAGTTTCTGTTGACATTCAGAGTTTTAATTAAAACTGCTTTGTTCGCTTCAAGATCTGGCTTAGGCCCATTTTTGTTTTAAAATGCTTTTAAGAGCGCATTATATCAAATTAAATATGCTTAAAAAAGTTTTGTAAAAAATGTTTTTGTAAAATGATAAAGAAATACCTGTTACAGCCATCTATAGATTATGTCCTCCTTGGCAATCTACAGCTGTCTGCTCATTCACAAGCTGTCTGAAACACCCTCCCTTTAAGAGTGAAGCTTGCAGAGTGATTGCTTTTACTGAAGCCAAGCCCACCAGCTGACAGCCTATAACTGATGTAGGGGGCGTGGATTCAGAGTGATAAGAAAGTGAGCAGGCAGCTAGAGGTTGCTAAGTGGAACATGAGGTTCTATGAATTAGCACATGAGGTATTTTCCCCATTATTTTGCAAAACTTTTTTTTTTTTATGTAAGATTAATTTATAACAATATTCTAATAAATGCATTCTGTAAGCCTGGCCTGGATCTATTCGAGAGAAAATTCTCCCTGACTGTTAGTGTGCAGTCTCTCATTTGCTTTACTGTCAGCAACCCTCGTTAAAAATTGATAACATAAGTGATTCCAGCTTTGGTGGATTCACCCCAATGATCTGATATGACCCAGGCACGGGTTGTGGATTTTTTGTGTAGTGGAAGACCACTTTCCATGAAGCCAGGTTCGGGAGATCACTCATGGAAGGATCTCCAGCCTGGGTAATCGTAATAACTCAAGCCCTCTGATTCCTTATTAACCGGCGGTGCTGAGGTCTCAGCAATGCAGTCGGGGAAGTCTGACTCCGCCCTCTTAGCTGCTGCTGTTGCAGGCTGTCCTTTTTATGGACCTCCTTAGTCAGAATTCCTTTCCAAATTTCTCGTTCGCTGGAGAATTGCGTTCTGACTGCAGACTTGTCCTATTGCTCTTCAGTAGGCCAGAACTAGTATGAACAGCATAATAACCTTTAAAGAAAAACATTTCATTACAACTTGAAGACCAAGAACTTTCAGAGATGCTGTAGTATGGTTACTGCCTGGTTTGTTGGGAGCACAGAAAGAGTTAATCTCCCGTGTTTACATATTCGCTCAGAATTTGGAAGAATCGGCGGAGAGCTCACAGCTGAAATTACCCTGGCTCATAAATTGCAGATGAGGAAGAATTAGACAAGTTGTTAAACACACAGGGTGAATTTCTGCATTTTCCTTCTCTCCTGTGCAAGAGTTCAGGGCCACTTTAAGATCATATTCGAGCTAGTGATCAGATCGACATTCAGATTTGACGTCGATCAACTGTGGAAGAAAGTTAGTATTCACATGTATGCGATTTTTCCCAATTCCAATCAGATATTTTGGCTATCGACCGAAAATGGATTGAAAGGACATACACATGGGAATGATGGCTAGTAGTTTGATCGATATTTTCCAGCCTATGCAATCTGCTTGTGATGGAAAAAGATATTGATTTTGAGCTGGAATCGGTCTCTGGCAATCAGTAGGCTGTATCATTTTTGTTCATCCAATCTTTTTCACGATTGGAAATTTCATGGTGTGTACCAACCTTGGGCTTTCTAATCGTTCAGATTTAAAAAAGAAAATATCCTAAATCTTTTTTGTATTGGATTGGGTGTATCATGTAAATCACTAACTGGTAAGAAAACTTGAAGCAATATGTAAAGTGTTCACCTTAGAACACTGCTGGGACACTCACTGATTTTGCTATCACAAGGCTTTAAGAATGAGCACATAGCCCACCTCTTAAACTGGGATTACACACTAAATTACTTTTTTAATATGCCTAATGCATTAAACCCAGTAAAAAAATGAATAGGAAACACTATGAGACTGCTCTGATGTCCTTTGAATGCATATTTACACCCCACTGAAGCTAACTGATATGATTGCCGGCTGCAGTACAAATTATCAGATCAACTCCTAATGAAGTAATTATTGAACTACACTCACTCCTTGTGATTGGCTGAAGACAGCATGTGGTTGGAGGAGGTCCTGTGCAATGAGGCCAGGTTGCTGCCCGGGACAACAAAATCAGTAACTGTCACAGCAGCTATGTCTACTATTGTTAAAGTGGATCCGAGATAAACTTGTACTCATTGCATAATTGTGTTCCTTACATGTAGTTTATAGGGCGTTCCTCAAGCCAAATACTTAATATTTTTTTTTTAATACTTTAATTCCCTATAAACGAAACAAGCCTTGCCCACAGCTCATAGTGCCTTGGCACTCCATGTAGCAAGGACTTATGGGAGCTCAGTCTGGGCAGGAGGAGGTTACTAGCCAGAGATTTCAGAGGCCGAGGGGAGAGAGCTAGAGATGCAGTTGCAGCTTGCCTGTGTGTAATGTGACAAACAAAACATGACCGCTGTCATTTTATCACAGGAATAAGTAAACCTGAAACTGTTGAAGCTGGTTGCAGCCAGATTTTCTGTGTAAACTATCTAAACTTTAGATAAGATTATATAGACAAGTTACTTGTCATAGTTTTGATCTCAGATCCACTTTAAAACAAAAGGGGTTCAAGAAATGTCATTGTTGATCATTGAAGTTAATAGTAGAAATTGTTAGCCAGTTCCTTGTGCCTGATATGTCATCAAACAGTAATCTGTACAGGTGTGTGGAGCAGGGTGTAAAAGCGGTAAGGAGTCTCTCGCTGTAAGGACAGGACTGGCAGGATGTTAGTCCATGACGTGCCCCTTCAGCTTCCTCTCAGTAATGAGAACATTGGGGCAGACAAGTCTTCAGCTGCCTCTCTTAGTTTCGGATTATAAGCTGTGCTTGTTAGTAAAACAAGTGCAGAATCACTGTTATCAGTGTAAGGAATAAACAGTATGGTAGAAAGAAATTTCTGATAAATTATTTTCATCTGGACAAACGAACTCAGCTGTTTTTAAACCACAAATGAAGTAGTGCTACAATGTACAGATCAGGCAGAGACACGGAGAATTCATTCAGCTCTTACAAAAGACTGTTTGGAGGCAGCTTGGTGTATGCTGGGAACTTCTTGTCACTTGCTGTAGATGCATTGTTTAGCCTCGGTAAAAAGAAGTGGGGACGCTGGTAAAACCTACTAATGCACAAAACCATTGCCTATGGAATCTATCATTACCGTCCATGTGAATAAAGCCTAAAGTATGTGAATTTATTCTTTTTTTTTCCAGCTATCAGTTTACAGCTAGAGATTCTCTGAAACCGCTGAAGGCAGACAACAGGTCCAATGCTCTATTTCACGCAAACCTTCAGTTACTTGTAGCCACTAGAATATAGTAAAAAAAATGTATACAATCTTTCAAGAAACCAATATTGGAAGTGTGTGCTGGCCTCAGAGCGAAGTACACATTTCGGCTTTTCCTAATTGTCTCGTCCAAAAATCTAAAGTGTATATTAGAGTCCTTCCCTCATGTTCTGCAGCAGAATAGAGAATAGTGCTAACATTTCTATAGCGTTTTCTCCTGTCTGATTCAAAGCACTTGAGAGCTGCAGCCACTAAGGGCACGCTCAGTAAGCCACTCTGGAACATTAGGGAGTGTTGTCCAAGGACTCCTTACTGAATAGGTAACTGACTGCAGCCAGGATTGGAAACCTGCTCTCCTTTGTCAGAAGGCGGTCTGCTGACTTTTATTGTTCCTGCAGGAAGTTTATTTCAGGTTCCCACAGCACTGATTTGCTTCTAAAACGCAGCTTAAAACTCGTAACCTATGAAAGCGTCTGACCCTGTTTCACTTTTGATTTTAATTCTGCTTAAAATAACATGCAGGTAAAATGAGGTTTAGAACAATTATATAACTTTATTATTTTCCTTTTTCTCAAGCGTTGCTACTTCTGTTGCCATGTTAGAAATGACTTGGCAGCACACTGCCCTCCTTACCCTTGGTTTTCAGGTGTTTGCAGCACTTGAATAGAGAGGTCATTCTCAGTGTAGAGTCAGTTTATCACTGCCGAGACTGATGGGAAAGTTTGAGATGGATTACTCAGAGACCAGCAGACTGCAGCTCGTTTTATATTAATTTGAGCACAGTGTAACGACTTCTACTGTACATACTGGTGTTGCTATGCCTGTATATAAAAAAGGTGTCAAATAATGCAGATATCCAGTACAGCACTTTTGCTTAGGGTGTTGTTTTAAAGGGGAACTGAAGTAAGAGGTATACGGACGCTGCCATATTTATTTCCTTTTAATCAATACCAGTTGCCTGGCAGCCCTGCTGGTCTATTTCTCTGCAGTAGTATCTGAATAACACCAGAAACAAGCATGCAGCTAGTCTTGTCAGATCTGACTTTAAAGTCTGAAACACCTGATGTGCTGCACGCTTGTTCAGGGGCTATGGCTAATAGTATTAGAGGCAGAGGATCAGCAGGGCTGCCAAGCAACTGGTACTGATTAAAAGGAAATAAATATGGCAGCCTCCGTATACCTCTTACTTCAGTTCCCCTTTAAGGCATTTTAAGCACACACAGTTTTAGGTACACTATCTCTTTAAGCGTTTCCCATTATATGCTGATTGATAGTGCTGAGATTTATAGAGTACATTGAAAAATTAATGCGCTAATTGTCCTTCAGAGATGCTCACAATCTAATATCCCTACTTAGTCTAGGACCAAGAAAACAGTAGATGTGCAGAGTCTGCACTGAATGCGCTGGCAGGAATAGGGTGTCAGGAGGAGCAGGGCCCCACAGGCGAGCGCTGTAATACCAGCGCAGGAGATTTGGGCTCACCGGCGCTACCACAGGCCATAATAGGAATTACAGCTTTAGCAGAACTCTGTGAGTAATTTGGCCGCCGTCGAGACGGAGCAGAAATGACTACAAAATCACTAATTCGGCCACCAGCAATAGCTGGAAGCCAAATTACATAATTACCCACTATTTTTGCGACCTGGAGGGGGAATAGTAATTAACATCGCCGGGACTTGTGCAGAAGCAGGGTGAGCCGTATGTCGGCTTTAACCTGCGCCCAAATCTCCTGGCGGCTGATTCATAGGTATGCCCCCACGGGTTGCTATAGTTACGCCACTTGGCTTTAGACCGTTCAGTAAATGTTAAATCTTAAAGGGACTCGGAGCACCTCTCATGGGTATGCCTAAAGACTCCGACCAGTACTGCAAAGTACTTAAATACCTTTCTGTAGCTTGTGCTCTCCTCTTTCATTTGATGCCTGAATCGCTGTTCTACACCAAATATTTTTGTTCGATTTTAATTTTAAACTCGCGGCTGCCATCTTAGCTATGTTATAACTTCTGGGTCACCCCGGTCTTCTCTGTTAGAGAAGTGCGTCAGTGAATGAAGCAGGAAGAGGAAGTGACACGCATGGCCATTGCAAGAGGCTCCTCCAGAGGGGTCATAGCACGACTTTGTTTGAAGTCATCTGGCTTAAAGGCATGCCCATGAGAGGTGCTCGGAGTCCCTTTAAAGAGACACTGAAGCGAAAAAAAAATTATGATATTCTGATTTGTATGTGTAGTACAGCTAAAAAATAAAACATTAAGATCAGATACATCAGTCTAATGGTTTCCAGTACAGGAAGAGTTAAGAAACTCCAGTTGTTATCTCTATGCAAAAAAGCAATTAATCTCGACTTTCAAAGTCCTGGAGAGGGCTGTTATCTGACTTTTATTATCTCAAGTGTTATTGAACTATTTACTTTTCTTCTGCCAGAGGAGAGGTCATTAGTTAATAGACTGCTCTGAAAGAATCATTTTGAATGCTGAGTGTTGTGTAATCTGCACATATTAGAGAATGATGCAATGTTAGAAAACACACTATATACCTGAAAATAAAAATATGAGAATATTTTCTTTGCTGCTAAACTTCTAGTAATCATTCATAGTACACAACCAATCTATTATATCATATATTTTTTTTCGCTTCAGTGTCTCTTTAATAAACAATATGGTCTGCAACTTAGATTATGTTTAGATTTTGACCCCTTGCTTGTGTTTGACACCCCTGGCCTTACAGCATAGGTTAATTTGCATATATTCAGCAGTGTTGCACTGAGAGACATCTCAAGCTCACTCCAACCTGAATTATCCCAAATTCTTTCTGATTTAAGAAAGCAAACTTTTGTTTTTCTTAGCATAGTGTAGCGACACACGTGTCATAGAGGAAGCTGGCTGTATACCAGGTCACCGCTTGGAAAGACTTTTATAAGAATGTCTTTTGTTTTTGCATTCGTTTCACAACATTCCACCTACTTCCCACCACCATAATCCCCGAGGGAATTGGCAGGTTGGTGATGTAACTGAATATTTCGGAAGATTTGTAGTTATTCGGTGGTGGGACTCTGGAACTGTGCTCTGCTTTTCTGAGAATCTCTTCAGCCCTGATCCTCTGTACGACTTGTACAAGCTGTTCTGGGGCCTAAATATCAGCGGACCGCGCTCGGCATGTTGAAAGAAACTTCAAATGAAAGGAATATGAAGGCTGCTATCTTTATTATCTTTTTTTTAAAATACCAGGGGTCTGGGAGTCGCACTATTCATTTGACTTCAGTAGTCGGGGTGAGTCAGTGGGAAGACACATGGTGGCGTAGTGGTTAGCACTCTTGCCTTGCAGCGCTGGGTCCATGGTTTGAATCCCAGCCAGGGCACTATCTGCAAGGAGTTTGTATGTTCTCCCTGTGTCTGAGTGGGTTTCTTCCGGGAACTCCACTTCCCTCCCACATCCCCCTATATTGGCCCTAGACTGATACATGCACTACCTGATACATACATAGACGTATGACTATGGTAGGGATTAGATTGTGAGCCCCTCTGATGGACAAGACAATGTAATAATATATATATTAATAAGTGAAAGAGTTTGGCCTTCCTTAAAACTGAGCCGAGCTGTTACTGGGCATTGACCGCGGCGGAGGGGTTGACTCACCTATGTTGGCACCTCTTGTCTCTGCGCTGCACTCTGCTCTCTTCTTTCCTACCTTCCGGACATAAAGGTGAGATTGTCAGGAAGATGCATCACAGTGGCAAAGAGCAGCTACACAGGTGAGTTACCGTTCTGTGCCACGGCTGGTAGTTCAGTTTTTGAGGTAGGGCAAACTCCCATTTTCGCTCACCTCTGTTCAGCGGTTTCTGACTAACAGACATCTGCAACAGCCAATGGAGTTGCAAGACTTAGAGCAGACCTCCGGTGTAAAAATAAAACCCGCACTAACTGCACAGGCAGCAGGGAAAAACAAAATGTGTAAAAACTGACCACTTGTGCCATAAACGCCAGGATTGGTTGGTTAGCCACACCCCCTTTCCTGAAAAACTGCCATGGCAGATTTCTGCCTTTGGAAAGACTGCTAAGCGAATGTGTCATCTGTAGATGGGAGGAGCCTCATAGTGTGGCCTGAGAGGTGCTCTGCTTCTACCTGTTCCACTGAGCTTGATTCAATCTGATCCACCTGATTTGAGAGAAGTAGTGCAGTGCCAGCTATAGTATGTTGCATTCCAGAGTTGCCACAATACTTCCCTGCTTAGTGAAAGTGTGTGTGTGTGTGGGGGGGGGGGGGTCATAGTGTCATTCTTTCTGTCTCTTACTTTGGAATTTACAGGGGAGGTCCACTTTAAATGTGCCTGTTTGGTTTGAGCCAGTGACTTAAAGTGTGTGCAGACTATCAGTACCGTAGTGAGGCAAATTGCATTTTTAAAAGGAAATAAAGCTGGCAGCCCCCATATATCCCTTTCTCTACGGATTTCCTTTAAAGTGTTAGGGTACTTATACTATAGTGTGATTAAAAAGGCCACTGAACAATAACTCATTATACTTGAAACCTTGGTTTTGTTTGAAAGTGTTATTGTACTTTTAAGTGTTTAAAATGAGACTGATTATAAATGCTATATTTTGCACTAATACTGACATATCACCTCCGTTTTGGAAAGTATAAGCTGTCCTGATTGTGCTTGTAATGATAGCAAACTAGCTGCAGTGTGTACTGATCTCTGCTACCTCCAGTATGTACAATGTAAGCTGTTACTCTGCGCCTGTACTGATAGTAAACTAGCAGCAGTGTGTGCTGATCCCTGCTGCCTCCAGTATGTACAGTGTAAGCTGTTACTCTGCACCTGTACTGATAGTAAACTAGCTGCAATGTGTGCTGATCCCTGCTGCCTCCCGTATGTACAATTCTGCAAGAACAGGTCAGCACCACCTAAAGTGTATTATAGCTCTTTAATTCGATAAGGCAGTAATTACAGACTGCTGTTTCGGGCATCCATGCCCTTTTTCAAATTGCATCAATAGCTGTGACAGCTATTTGAAAAAGGGCATGGATGCCCGAAACAGCAGTCTGTAATTGCTGCCTTATCGAATTAAAGAGCTATAATACACTTTAGGTGGTGCTGACCCGTTCTTGTGGAGTTCTACAGTGTACCCCTGGAGGTGCTGGGGTAGGGGTCTACCAAATCATTGGGTGCTTCTTCACTGCTACTTTGTGTTTTCCCATATGTACAATGTAAGCTGTTACTGTGTCTGTACTGATAGTAAACTAGCTGCAATGTGCGCTGATCTCAGCTACCTCCAGTATGTATAGTATAAGCTATTACTTTGTGCCTATAGTGATAGCTAACTAACTGCAGTTTGTTTTTTCCACATTTGTGAAAGTGGTGATGGGTTTTGCACTGCTCATCGACATCACCACTATCGTTATTTGACAGCGCCGTCCGCTATATATTAGCTCTGATTTCCACTTCGCAAGGGGTCCATAGTGTTCTTTAAGAACAGCTGGGGTCATTTCAAACAACATTTGTTGAAATCGCCACTTTAATTACAGTTTGGAAATGTTATACTTTAGACAAGGCGGTCGCCAGGGAACTAACCCTGCTGTCCTACCTTTACAAATATGGTCTTATAGAAGTGATGACCAGTCCTGTGTAGTGTTGGGTCTCAGTTCTGTAATATTGTTACTCGCTAGTAAATCAATACTGACATTCTGTATTATTCAGTCACAATCTGGCTTCTGGCCCTCTATAGAGATGCTAGGTGATGATCAAGCCATTTGTTTACTGGTTTATTATAGCCTATCAGAGACTTGGGAGATATCTGCACGGGCTCTCGGCTCCTCCCACCCGCCTGCTTGTTTCATTTGATCTTAAAGCGGAACTGAACTCAGAACTTCCTTTCTGCTCTAAAAGATCAGCAGAAAAACATTTCTTTGTAAGGCCCAGTGCACACCAAAACCGCTAGCAGATCCGCACAACGCTAGCGGTTTTGGGAGCTGATTTCAGAGCGATTCTAGGTATGTTTAGAGAGGTTTTCTAAACATACCTAGCGGTTTTGGGTGCGTTTTTGTGTAGCAGATTACACATATTGTTACAGTAAAAGCTGTTACTGAACAGCTTCTGTAACAAAAATGCCTGGCAAACCGCTCTGAAGTAGCGTTTTTCAGAGCGGTTTGCGTTTTTCCTATACTTTACATTGAGGACGAAACGCTTCTGAAAACCGCAAACGCGCAGCAGGAGGCGCGTTTGCGGCTTAGCAAAAACCTCATACCGCCGGTGTGCATCATCCCATTGCAATACATTAGCCAAGCGTTTTTATAGGCGGATGCGGCCGGCGGATCGCTCCAAAAACCGCTCGGTGTGCACTGGGCCTTACAGCTGATACAAATCTTACAATAAATCTACAGTGTGTCTACTTCCTGCTTTTATGGAAGTAGACCTAGGAGGTTAACACCCTGTGTTTACAAATTAGCTGCTCTGCTGAGGCAGCCAGCTGACACAGCTGAGAGATCAAATTACAGTTGTGATTAGTCACGGATGAGAGGGGGGGGGGGGAATTAGGCTAAAATCTCAAAGTATATACAGGGTGCTTTTCTCTGTTTTCCTTCTGTCCTGTGCAAGAGTTCAGGTTCACCTTAAAAGAAGGCGATTGACTTTACAGTGAAGGGGGTGGGGCCGCGACTCCCACTGGGGAAGATCTCGCGATGCAATAAACCGCTGGTGGCTGATACAGTCCGCCTCAGTCCACCCATAAATGAGATATGAGTTCTAGGTAGACAGTCCCTTTAACTCCTTTTTGAAATAGGTCTTGTGAACTTACCTTTTTGCTTTTCCCATCCCATCTTTTGTTCGTTTCTTTAGTCCATGCGATATTTCAGACCCTTTCCTTTCTTGCAGCATGTATTTATGTTTTCATGTAGAAAATTTTCATGTAAAAAATATGTATGAATGGAATTCAACCTGAAATAACTTTAATTCTTTAATATACATTTAAATTCTTGTAATATTTGAATGTAACATATGTATAAAAAACAAAACAAAAACAAAATAGTAAAAAAAAAAACAACAACAAAGCTACTCAACTTATCCAGAATAAACGCATTGGTTGTCCTCGTATTTGGTTGTCCTCTCTTTGACCTCTCGTCTGTCCCGCTCCGAGCCTCTTGGGCGGCTCAGCTTGGGTAAGCCGTGGATTACCTGGAGGCCGGTGACAATGGCAGGTACAGAAGCACAATGCCAAGGTGATTAGGATATTACCGCCGGTGGAATCCAGGTTATGCTGGCTCTGCAGTTTCACAAATTATAATCTGAGCAGAGTACGCACTTTCATGGTCAGCGGAAAGTTGTAGATCCCTAAAGATGGGTTTAGTCCGAGGCTTCTGAGTTGCACGGCACCCAAGTCACCTGTTTAGTTCTGGGTCTCCTCTGCTAAATTACATTACATTTTTATTTGTTTAGGGTCGAGTGAAGCCCTCCTCTTTGTAATTTTACGACTACGTTTAAATGTCCATGTACTTATAGAGGAACTGTAACCAAAGATTGAACTTCATCCCAATCAGTAGCTGATCCCTCTTTTTCAACCTTTACCTTTTCTGGAATTAATCATCAGGGGGCGCTGTATGGCTGATAATGTGGTGAAAACCCTCCCACAGGGTGATGTCAGGTCACACACACTTTTTTTTTTCCCCATGGTCTCAGGTTTTCCTTTAAACCTACCAGTTCAGTTTTAATTGATTCTATAATCAGATGTTTAAAGCATTTTAATAGAATGTATAATCAGATGTTACACTCAGAACATGGAATCAAATGAAAGTCTATTAAAAGCGACAGTTTTTTCTTTTTTTAAACTTATTGGGGAAATACAACAAGAGTAAGAGGTGAGCAGTCGATGGCAACACAGCTCTGTACTGTATGGAGTGGTACAAAGCTAGCAGTGACAACATAGTGGTGCACATGGTCATTACCTTACTCCCCTCCTGTCCCCCCCCCCCCTTTCTCACTCTTATTTCCCTGGGACCTCCCCCCCCCCCAAAAAAAAACACCCTATTTCCACAAGTTACACCCTTACTTTTTTCCCTCTCCCAACCAAAACATGGACAGTGCAATACATGTGTTATGTGAGTAGAGCGAGTATTTATCTACTTAAATATATTGGGGGGGGGTCTGAGATATTATGGCTTACAACTACACTTTAAAGAGAACCCGAGGTGGGTTTGAAGAATGTCATCTGCATACAGAGGCTGGATCTGCCTATACAGCCCAGCCTCTGTTGCTATCCCTAACCCCCCTAAAGTCCCCCTGCACTCTGCAATCCCTCATAAATCACACCTATGCGGTGAGGCTCTGTTTACATCTGTAGTGTCAGTCTCAGCTGCTCCCCCGCCTACTGCATAGCTCCGGTCCCTGCCCCCGTCCCTTCCCTCCAATCAGCAGGGAGGGAAGGGATGCAGGCGGGGACTGGAGTTCTGCAGGAGGCGGGGAGAGCAGCAGACTGACACTATAGAGATAAACACAGCCAGCTCTGACAAGCTGTTTGTCAGCAGCGTGGCTGTGATTTATGAGGGATTGCAGAGTGCAGGGGGACCTTACGGGGGTTTGGGATAGCAACAGATCCAGCCTCTGTATGCAGATAATATTCTTCAAACCCACCTCGGGTTCTCTTTAACACTTTGACTACCATGGACACTGGTATCTCATCAGTGCTGTTCTTGTTATTGGCAGCCATTGACCACGACCACTTTGTCCTCACTGTGAAAGGCATGAAACAAACATGGCAGCATAATCAGCTGTATCTTCACCCGGGCACCTCTCCAGCTGCTGGATTATCCATATGGAATGCTAGCCCACCCCCTGCCATTGTTGGTACTTGCCGCTTTCTGCATTTTCTTACCCAGCTGTTTTGTTGCATCCAGGATGGTTGGAATGTAAACGGGTAGAGATGAGCATGAAGGAATATTCATGCTTGCTTATCTCCATGTCCTGCAGCTGCGTAACCGGCTTTGAAGGAGGAAGCAACATGAGCTGCAAGTAAGTGAACGTCCTGTGACCATGTCCACTGCTTTGGGTGCTGAAATGTGCTGTGTGGAAGAATTCAACCTCCCGCATTTAAACATTAACACCAGTTTTGAGGTCTTGTTTTAAGCAGTGGACATATGTGAGGGAGCAGGCTGGTGGTGTACTTTGTTCTCTGGTTGAACTTGATGGACTTTATGTCTTTTTTTTAACCAAAATAACTATGTAACTATGTGTTGGAGCAGTGGGTGAGCCTGATGGGTGGTGGAAGTAAGTTCCATATAGTGGGGGCAGTTCTAGAAAAGTTCTGCAGTCATGGGAGTGAGAAATTCAGGAGGAGGAGGCCTGGACACTCGAGAAGGAACACAATGTGAGAGAGATCGAATAATTTCATCTCGCTGGATTATTCTGTACTGGAAGGCTGTCCATCAGTAAACTTAAAAAACATCTGCTGATTTAATTTTTTGGAGGGGTTGGGTTTGACTGCATTATAGGCGGGGCTAGAAAACTCACTGGAGTTTGTGTTCTGGTGATGCCCACCTTCTTACCTCACTGCCTTGTCCATTGGCCCATGCATGCCTTACAAATCACACAAACCTACCACCAGGGGGCGATTAATACAAATACAGCACAGGTTAGACTGAGTTGCATCCAATCTACTTATGTCTAGTTAGGTGTTTTATTTGTGTTGCGATCATCTGTAAAACATGCAGGATAAAATCACCTGAACAGTCTTTATCCATTATTTCAAACAAATAATGTATGACAAAGCTGTGAATAATCTGTTTATGTAGTTACTATACTGTCCCCTGTTACCTTCTACGTTGGTCCTCAGCCATGGTCAAAACAGAGGATAATAAGCCTGTGATGGTCAGTGAGATGCAATTATTTCCGAGTTCATACAAGGTTATGTAAATTTTTATGCAAATATATGCAGCTTGAAAAATGGACCAATCATTTTAAACCTGGGTGGGACTTCATTGGTCCATTTTCAAGCTGTACATTATTTGCATAAAAAAAAGTATATGATGCTGCGTGAACTCAGAAATATTTGCATCTCACGGACCATCACTACTTGTGAGTACAGATAGCAGAAGGTTTATCAAACAACCTCATTCATTTCACAACAAATGAAAATTATGAATAGAACTTACCGCATCTGCCCAATGGTATGTTTTCATTGCGGTTCCCATAATCCTTCGGTCCTAAATTTAGCTACTCAGTGTAGCTTAATACAGCAGTAGAAAAAACTACTTTTAAAGTGGACCCAAATTAAAAATACAAGATTTCAGAAATAAAATCTATTTTCTAAATTATAATAATAAATAGCAGCCTTTTTTTCAGCTGCATGATGACAAATATAAAATATTTTACATTTATTGGAGGAATCCCTCCCTTCCTTTCATATTGCCGGGACAGAATCCGGCAGACTGGTGGAGGAGATAAAAAACAAAACACAGGCTGCTACTGATGATGTCACAGGGGAAATGATCTCAGCTTGTGTGAGATCTCACATAGACGACTCCCCTGTGAGGGAGGGTAGCTGATGACAAACACACCCATGATCTAAAACCTCCTACTAAGCTCAGAAGTAATGGCTGCCACCTGTATAACCCTAGTTATGAAAAGAGGAGGGTGAAAAGCATGCACTGAAATGCTCATAGGCTTGAAAGAGTGTTTATCTTTGTATGTGTCAGAGTGGTGCAACTAAATATTTTGAATTAAAAAAATATTTGGTTTGGGTCCGCTTTAATGTAGTTTACACAGGAGTGTCTATCCTTATAATTATTTTGCTTTTATTCAGAACTATTGCCTAACGAAGTAGAATTACCATGAGTATTCTCTTATAGATTGCGGAAGGTCACTGCAAACCTCTGGGGTATAAGCCCCGCCCCCAGAAAAATGTACCGCAATAAAGCTATGCACAAACTTCTGATGACAGTTCCTCAAAGTTGTCTTGTCACCGTTTCAAGCATCAACATGCTGGCGGACCCTGCTGCGAATCCCTTGTACGGCGATCTGGTGGCAGAGATGGATTTAGATGTAAGGGGGCCCTAGGCAAAGTAGTAGATTTGGGGCCCCGTTGTGATCCTTTTAGTAAGCTGAAGTGGAGAGCGGTCAAAGGTGGTAGTAGGTGGGCCCTTTGACACCCAATATGCCCCAAGCACCTGCCTAGGTTGCCTGGTGGACAATCCTGGCTCTAGGCGATACAACAGCAACTGTCTGAGTAAATCAAACACCAGCGTCCCTACATCCCTTGAGCAGGGTGATGTCCACACAGAAGTTAAGACTGTCGCAGTGTAAAGTCACCGGTCATCATTTTGGCCCAAGCATTGGCTCAGGTTGAAGCGAACCTGAGCCAATGCTTGGGCCAAAAAGGAAATGCCGAAAAAGAGCGAAGGCTCTGGATCCTATAGAGGCTTCCAGGGTCCTCCTCTCTCCTGTTGCCACCCACCAGGACCCTCTTTAACATCGGGGCTGCAGCTCCGGCTTACTGTTTGGGTGCGGCCGTATTGGCATGCCTGGGCTTGAAGAGCAGCATAGCCCTGATCAGATTTCCAACAAGCCCCTTTCAAAAATGTTTGGAGGGTCCATGAGCAGCAGCAGAGGTAAGGAGGACACAGGAAGCCTCTACAGCACAGGTATGGAACTCCAGGCCTGTAGGGCCAGATCCATGCCAGTGTTTAGGATGGACTGAGAAAGAGAGGAATGTGTTCTACCTGATGAACCTCACCTTTCCTGATTCAGACCCATCAATTAATTTGAGCTGTGTCAACAAAAATGTGTGAGGACCTCGGCCCTTGAAGGACCAATTTGACAACCTTGGTCTACAGGATCCAGAGAAATATTTTGGGTACACTTTAACAAATAAAATGTTGGCTGGATCTCCAAGGCAAACTCTTGTAAACTGCGAAGAGCTCATCATTGTCAACACAACAGGAAGTGCGACACAAAGCTTCTGAAACCCAATGTAGACCCACTCCACAATACATCATGTTTCCAATAGCAGAATGTGGTTTCCAAAGCATATGCTAAGCAAAGATAAACTACAATAACCGATATCACTAGTGGGAAATACTTTTATTTAGCAAAAATTCCTGGTGTTCTCCCTTATTTTCAGCAGTTTTAGAACAACCAGCTACAGACCTGTGTCCTACTCAATGTGCCGTTCCATACAGAGTGAAATAGGACATCCCAGATCTCCATGGAAACAGCTGTCTATAGGTTCTTACAGGCTTATCATACAGGCAACACTACACAGCAAGCCTCCGTCAGTCTCTCCTCGCTCTCAGTTCGGTATGGACGCTTGTGACAAATACTTATATCATGGAGCAGCGCCACGGAACATACATAATGACTAATCAATAATAATTAAATGTTTTTGTACAATTCAAAAATGGAGTGAAGGTAAATTATTTTTGGTCCAGTACCCTTCACTGAATTATATGTGACCTGAGATATTTCTAAATGTGACATGAATATGACATATTTTAGAGCTGAGACCAGGGGTTTAACTATAGGGAAGCAGCACCTGTGATTGCAGAGGTACCCAGAGCTGTGGGGGGGCCACAACTGCTAAACTTCCCTTCCTCCGATGCAGAGGACAATAATTCAGAACAAGTGTTTTTGTAACTACACTTGGTGTGAACATCATGATGGCCAAACTTGTTTTATGACCCTTTGTGAGATGGACCCCAAGGCCATGAAGGGCACCAAGGGAAGGGGTGTGAAAATTAGGGGGGAATCAAAGTTTTGCTGGGAGGCATCATGAATTGTTGTTACGCCACTGGTGGAGACCCTCTGTAACGTAACTGTGGGCTGTATGGATTGGAGTCGGTAATGTATGCAGCGTACACCGATAGGTGGCTGTACACCGGTGTGCCGTGAAGGGGGTGTGGACTTTTTGCAAATGGGCGTGCATCTTTTTGCAAAGTGAGAAAATTCCCACTTGAAAAGATGTCTTGTTCACAGTCTCAGAGGATCCTAGTGGTTCAGCTGACCGTGGCGACTGATGGGCCCTTGTCTCCGCCGTCGTCCACCTGGTTCAGCTTACCCAGACTCTTCAGGAATGCCCACATGGACATGACGGTCTCTTTCAAGCTCTTCTCCAGCAGCCAGCCCTCGCTATCGCTCTCCAGGTCTTCAGAGCTGGTGATGGCGTCCAGACTTGTGTGCAGATACCTCAAGCCAATCATGACAGCCATCTGTGGGGGACATGGCAGAAGGGGGAAAATAAGTCTCCATTAAAGGACTACTATCATAAAAAATTGTAAGATTGAAAATACAAACATATAAATGCACGTTTCTCCCAGTACGTGAGTACAATTCACTATAAATGTTTTTTTTTTCCTATTCTGCTGTCCCTTACGGTAGGTAGTGAAGATCTGACAGATCTCTAAGGTTTTGGACTAGTCCATCTCCTTATGGGGGATTCTTGGTTATTTCTTTGTTTACTTACTAAACAGTAGGAGGCGTGCATGAAATAGAGGTGGGAGGAAAAATGGGCCGCGTGAAGTCAAAATCTTTATAAACAATAAACACCACTGGTGGTACCCAGCCCTAAAAACTACCACCGCCCCCCACGCACAAACACCAATCCTGACGCCTAACCCCAACCGTCCTGTCCCCCCCCCCCCCACACACACACACACACACACACAAACACCCTCACAAACGTAAAATTTGTACATACAAACGATAAAATATTTGATAATGTAAAATGTGTACATACAAACGATATTACAAAAACTGCAATGTTGCAAGTTCCAAAACAATAATATTTTAAAAAACTTTAATGCTCTAATGTTGAAAACGATATTTATTGGGCGCCAAAATGTCTACTTTGGCTGCCATATTAACCATAAGTGCATTAGCCCCAAATCACCCATTAGCCACTGTGAGCCCAAATCTCCTGTTACCCTTAAAGGGAACCTTAAAGAGAACCAGAGATGAAGCACCCTCTTGTATTTTACCTTATAAATCAGTGGGAACATGACAGTAAACACCTAATCTGCTCTTTGTTACATTGTTCTCTGTTTAATTTGCCTGTTATCACCTCTAAGATAAGAATCCCGACTAAGCAGTCGGTCTGGCTTTGCTACAGAATAATTATAGCTGAGACTGTGTTCTTTGCTGTCTTCAAGTCCAAGCCTGCCCCCTGCTGGCTTTGCTCAGGAATCATTATAGCTGAGTCATTATAGCAAAGCCAGACTCAATGCTCAGTCCGGGATTCTTATCTCAGCTAGATAACAGACACTTTTAGCAGTGAGGATGGAACAGAGAGCAGGGTAAATGTTTTCTCTAATGTTCCCACTGATTTCTATGGTAAAATACATGAGGGTGCTTCCTCTCTGGTTCACTTTAACTGTGGGCCCAAAAAAAAATTCACTTACCTGGGGGCTTTCCCAAGCCTCCTGCCGCCGCCCTGTGCCTGCGCCGGTCCTTTGGTGCCCTCCGGTCTCCCGCAAGACGCGTCATGCGGGAGGCGCTTTACGGCGGGGAATGCGGAAGAAGAGGACGCTTTGCCGGAAAACGAAACTTAGCCACGGAGGGAGACCGGAGGGCACTGAAGGACCGGCGCGGGCACAGGGCGGCTGCAGGAGGCTTGGGAAAGCCCCAGGTAAGTAAATTTTTTTTTGGGCCCACAGTTAAGGTTCCCTTTAAGGCTCGTACACACGCCGTACTAAAGGGAACGATGGGTCCGTCAGACCCTCCCACTGGGCGGGCGTTCCAGCGACAGTACAGCGTGTGTACAGTCAGTCTGCAGACTGATAAGGCTGTTTCTGAACGATCCGCTGAGCTGAGTGCATTTCCATTGACTGAAAATCTGGAGCAGAATTTTTGCACTTTATTTCATTTAGATTCAAATATATCCTGCTGCACTTCTATAAAGTCACAAGTAGAAAGGGATCTCAGTTTCACTTCTCATAGGCATCCAGTGAAGCATATGTAAGGGAAGCATAAACAAAATACAAAAACACAGGTTGTATCGTACGCACAACGTTCACCCTTAGTGTTCACACACTGCAAGGAAAAGGTACCGCCACCTGAGTAATAGGATGAGAGCCAGTCACCCCCCTCAAAGTGCCTGCTTACCCGCAGGATGCTTGTTGAAATGCATTCATAGGCAGCCGTTGCCTCCAAGTAAGAACCTGAGATCAAACAAATGCTTCCCATAGTGTTAAGGTAGCCATACACTGGTCGATTTACCATCAGATCGACCAATCTGATCAAAGAGGGTTCGTATGGCTGCCTTTACTGCAGACAGATTGTGAATCGATTTCAGCATGAAACCGGTCGCAATCTGTGAAGCTGCCGCTGCTGCCCCCCGCATACATTACCTGATCCGGCCGGCGCATGTCCCCTGGTCTCTCTCTGCTGTCTTCTTCTCCGTGCTGGTCTCCGGTCCGGCTGGCTTCACTGAACTTCCTGTCCAGGGGAAGTTTAAACAGTAGAGGGCGCTCTACTGTTTAAACTTCCTGCTGGGACAGGAAGTTCAGTGAAGCCAGCTGGACCGGAGACCAGCACGGAGAAGAAGACAGCGGACACCAGGGGACTTGCGCCGGCCGGATCAGGTAATGTATTGCAGCTAGTATCAGTCGTCGGGCATTCGAACGCCGCTATCGACGCACTCCCGACCCACCGGCGATCTAGCAAAATCTTCCGCACGGACAGATCGACGAGAACGATTGATTTCAGATGGAAGTTGATTGTTCTGTCAGCGTTTGCACAACGATTTCACAGCAGATTCGATCACAGTGATCGAATCTGCTGTATATTGGCGGGAAAATCATTAGGTGTATGGGCCCCTTAAAACAGTTTATTTAAAAGGTTATACACCCTGCTACAAAACTACTTACAAGATCATAACTTGCCCACATCGCATATCAAATATGTCTTACTAGCCGTCCATGTATTCTCCTGCGACTTCCCTCAGCTACACAGCTTGGTCCAATCACAGGCTGCGTGCGTCATAGCTCCGCCCTTTGCATTTCGTCACGGGGCGTGACTCATCAGGGGCCTGGAAACCCGTCATGAAATTCATTGCTCTTTCTTTTGATATATGTAAATTTACACTACAGTTAGGTTTGCTAAATTATCTGTCATTTACCGCATTTAAATGTATACTTTTTTCCTACTGAAACTTTAAAATTGATTTTCTCAAAAACTGTAAGGTCTTTTTGAAAAAATGTTTCCTCTTGTACCCACTGTCCCTATCCACATACCCTGCAAATTTGGTGTTTCTAGCATATAAGCGGGCTTTGCTATTACCCGTTAAAGTCGGCGGCCGTTCACCTGCCATTAAAAACTATGGAGCCTGCAAATTCGCTACATCTCTACCACCCAACTCCCAGAGTTCCACCACGTCGAAGTTCTGAGAGCTAATGCATATGGGAGGAGGGCACAAAATGAAAAAGGCATTGAATGGAGATCAACCTACTACCCCTCCCCCACTCCTGGCTCCAAGGCCAGCTTTTGTGGCTTCAGACGATACCTCCTCTTACCTCCATGACCCAGACGATGAGGACCAGGGCCCCCATGGAGCTCATCATGCTGGTGTAATAGCTGAGGAGGGCCTCCCTGCAGCCCCGGTTCCATAAGTTGAGCTCCTCAGTCTGGTGGTCGTAGCTGTAGTGGGCGCTGTTGTTGGTCACCTGTTGCTGGATGCACGGCCGGGGAGAGTTGGGGTTGCAGCAGCTGAAAGGGACTCCGTCAATCAAGTATTTTCCATCCACGTTACTTTTAATGCGGCTACAATGGAAAGATTAAAAAGGAAAGAGTCAGCAACGATTCATTCCACAAATTATACATGTGCCGATTCAAAGATTAGCCCATCTATTACAAGTCGGAGATCACAGCTGACCTCTTATCCTCTGACTTGACACACTGATCCGTTCAGTGAACTGATAAAAGGCGCCTTTGGAAAAAGGAACGGGATCCACAGGTCGCCACTGTTCCTATTTTGAAGGGACACCTCTGTGTTTTGGAATAGTTTTATTTTAGGCGCTCACACTCATGACTGAAAGATTTACAGGCACTTGTATTGACCTGAGGAAGCGGGCCAAGACCCATGAAACGCGTTGTCTACCGTGCATGAATAAATATATCTTTTCCATTTACCAATGGTTTGTCCTTTTGAGAAGGTAAGATGACACTTTGTATCTTATTAACATCTCTTAGCAGTCTATCATCAAAGGCGTCTCCACCAGTGTTTCTAGCACAGTCCATACCCCAAAGGGGTTCATAGTCACAAGGATCTTGCAGTCCTCACAACTGACCAGCATCTGCACCAGCAGACCAGGGACATCGAGCAGGGGCGGTTACATTCCCACAGGCTCAGAGGGTGGTTGCAAGTTTTGCAACCCACCCTTGTGAGTATTTACACACTGGCATAGCTAAGGAGCTTGGGGCCCCAGTGCGAAATGTACATGGGGCCCCAAGCACTCTATGTATATGGAGCCCCAAATCCTACCAAAGACAGCTGCAGTATCAGACAGATGCAATCAGAGTAACAAAATACCTTGTTAGGGATTACCACTATTCAATGCACATATAGATGTGTTTATTACCAGCATAGCAGCAATGAAAAGCTAATAAGATGGATGAAGGAGGCCCCCTGGTGGTTGTCTGCATCCCATGTTGCTATGCCACTGTTTACACATGTGTTCTTACATGTATTGCCTTGTCCAATGACACTGCACCATTGGGCTCCTGGTCTCTCTTATTCCACAGATACTTGGAGGTTACGGGTCAAGCCAGGGTCGAAACTCTTTCTGTTTTGTAAAAGTGGCGTAGCTAAGGAGCTATGGGCCCCAATGCAAGTTACATTGGGCCCCCTCAAGCACTCTATACATAACAATTGATACCGCGCACCAAAACCTGCTAAGGACAACCACAGTGTCAGAAGTGCAAGAAGGGGATGGGGGCAGTTTGTTAATGGTTACTACTGATAAAAGCACCTAGAAGTGATTATTACCAGCTTAGGACCAATAGAGAGCTAAAACTGTGGTTGAGGGAGGGCCCCTCTGGCCCAAGGGCCCTGATGTGGTTGTAACCTCTGCACCCTCTATTGCTATGCCACTGATGGAATCCCTCTAAACTTTCTGCCTTAGTCTTCCCTCTTATAGGTCTTATGCATGACTTTGTATTAATAAATGTATTTATTAACTACAAACAGATTATATAGCCTAAACAGACAGATAACACCCCCCTTTGCCTGCAGGGCCAGAGCTACTATAGGAAAAAATGGGCAACTGCCCCAGGGTCCCAGAGCCTGTAGGGGCCCCCAAGGTGTCCTTCCCCCATCTTAACTGTTGCTCCTCAGGGACTCTGCAGAGTCTGTTAAGTTGGGAGGTGATTGGGGGAGGGTCATCAGCCAGCTCAAGGGCCAAGGAGGGAAATTTGGGTGCAACAAAGGGCCTCGAATGACACGTTTTGGTCGGGGGTGTCTGTTGGGGGGCCCCCAGGCTAATTTTGCCCTAGGGCCCAATTGTTACTTGAACCAGCCCTATTTGCCTGTAGTGAGTGCTAGGTGTGTAATGCAGTCCAGTGGGGCTCTACACATCAATGCAGATAAATCATTCAGGTATAAGTTTTGTTTGAAAGCGCTGCCATGTTTCCTGCTGTGCAAGTTCATCTGTTTTGTATTCAATGCATGTATTTAGTTCCAGAGGGGCTCTGCATTGCCTCTGTAGGCTTACATTTCAGATACATCCTTGAGCGCTGTCACTTTATTGTCTGTTTGTTCTATGAAATGTGTATACCATTTATTTGATAAGCAGCACGAGGATTATTATGTTTTTATCGTTAGATTAGTGTTAGGTCTTCCCCGAGGGGGTACGTCACCGCTGTGGGGAAGTCTATTAGGTAATAATTTGTGCACACATTATCACTGAAGCTAACACCCCCCTTTGCCTGTAGTGAGTGCTAGTTGTGTAATGTAGTCCATATACTGGAGCTCTGCACATCAATGCAAATAAATCATTCAGGTGTAAATTTTGTTTGAAAGCGCTGCCATATCTCCCACTATGCAAATTGTCTGTAATTATACTTGTGGCCAGCTGCATTCACTGCTTCACATCCACTTTCAAAATTTTAGATTAGATTTAGCACATAATTTGCATCTGTTTTGTATTCAAGGCATGTATTTAGCTCTTAGTTATTTAGAGGGGCTCTGCATTGCCTCTGTAGGCTTACAATTCAGGTGCATCCTTGAGCGTTCTCACTTTTTTTGTCTGTTTAGATTATATAGCCTGCAGGGGTGCTCGGATACCCCTTTTTAAAATCGGAATTGATTCGGATACGGATACTCAGATATCCGGATCCGAATCCGAACTTTTGGCTATCCGATTAGAATCGGATATCCGAACCCAATATCCGATCGGATTCGGCTTCCCGATAGAAAACCGGAAGTGCCCATGAAAATGCTTCCAAAACGTTTTGGTAGGAAAAAAATCTCTCTCTCTCTTTCTCTTTCTCTTTCTCTCTCTCTCTCGGACTGAATGCCACCGAACTAAATATTGCCTTGAAAACCTTCTAAAACCTTAAAATGAAAATATGTTATGCTCATACGGTTTCCATGGTTTTCTCTGCATGACTTGTTAAATGGGGCCGGTTCAAGCCACATAGGCAAAATTAAAATCTTTTTGTCAAATATTAAAAAATGAATTCTAGATTGTGATTTTTAGAGCAACTTTTGTGATTTTTGGATTGTGATTTTTAGAGCAGCTTTGGAGTCTCATCTTATTTCCAGTAGAGATGGGCCGAACCTCCGATTTTTGGTTCGCGAACTTTCGCGTAGGGTTCGGTTCGCGCGAACTTTTGCGAACCGCAATAGACTTCAAAGGGGAGGCGAACTTCAAAATTTTGAAAAATTTCTGCTGATTGGAAAAATGATAGAAAAGATGTTTCATGGGGTCTAATACCTGGGGGAAGACATGGTTGAGTAAAATACACATCAAAAGTCCCAGAAAAAAATCTGGATTCAATACAAAGCAGTGTTTTAAGGTCAGAAATCTCATTAAATGTTCAATTGCAGGCCTGCACTACTTTATGACATCAGGAATCCTCTCTCTCTCCTCCCTCCCTCCTCCCGGAGGGAGGAGGGTCTCATCTTCCAGGGAATTGTAGTATTTCAAAAGCCAGCTTACATACCGTGGCTGGGAATTGTTGGTGGTATAGTGGTTAAATGAGTTACCTACCGCACACTGAGACCTGGGTTCAATTCCCAGCCCAGCCTGGGTTCAATTCCCAGCCATGGTATGTAAGATGGCTTTTTAAATAGTAAATATTCCGTGGATTAAGCAAGCTAATTTTTCTCTTGGATTGATCATAATGGTACATGCTAGGCTGGCTTCAGCATGTAGTGTTGTTGGTGGTATAGTGGTTAAATGAGTTACCTACCGCACACTGAGACCTGGGTTCAATTCCCAGCCCATCCTGGGTTCAATTCCCAGCCACGGAATGTAAGCTGGCTTTTGAAATACTACAATTCCCTGGAAGATGAGACCCTCCTCCGTGAGGGAGGAGGGAGTGAGGGAGGATAAGGAATAACAATCAGCTAGGAACAAATCTACAAGATCATAACTAAACTCTCCCTAGCAGAGTCTGTGAGCAGCTGTCCCTTAACTAATTACTGGAGGCAGATGAGTGAGTAAAACGACTGCAGAACCTTGCCTTTTATAAGGGGGGGTGGGGCTCCAAGAGTTTAGTGTAGTCTGATTGGTGACAATGTACCTGCTGACTGTGATGTAGAGGGTCAAAGTTCTGCTCAATGAAGCATTATGTGGCGAATCGAACTTCCGGAAAAGTTCGCCTTCGCCGGTGAACGCGAACCACCTAAAGTTCGCCTGGAACCGTTCGCGGGCGAACCGTTCGGGCCATCTCTAATTTCCAGTGCAGGAGGAATTAAAAAAACAAAAAAAGTCAGTTATTATTTATGCAAAAGAGCTTCTCTGAGCTCTTCGACCCAACTTGGTCAAAGTCCTATTTTCCTAAGGGCCTGTTTCCACTACACGCAGATCAGAAAAATTGCGTTTAGTGGAAACAGGACCATAGGCGTTCATTGGAGTCAGTTTTTCTGCATCCATTCTGTGTGTAGTGGAAAAAGGCCCTAAGTCCAACAGTCTTATTTTCTAAAGCACGTATACAAAGAAACAGTAAGACACAGCTTCAGATAAGGTGGGAGGTGCACTGCAGGGAAGTGGAAAGCATCCTTAGCTCTGCTCTGTTTCATAGTTTAAAATACAGAGTGTGGTTTGTAATTGCAAATATGACAGATTGATGCAACTTTAAAAAAAATTATATATCACTGAAAATTTAAATATGAGCCTCTTTTCTTTGCTGCTAATGTTCTATTAATTATCTGTACTACATATACACTTCCTTATATCATAAGTTGCTTTTGTTTTGTTTTTTCGCTTCAGTGTCACTTTAATGAAAGTGAATCTGTACAGTCCTGTACTGTGTGGGAATGCGTCACAAGCCTCAGGGGTTAATACTCTTTGGGCCTATTATCTCAGCGTGTGGTCGTTCCCCTGCAGCACAATGCATTGTGTGTCCCTGCTGCGGGATTAACCTACAATTCCCAATCCTTAACCGTGGATAATAGTGAGCTAATCGGCCAGCTCTGGGCTATATATAACACAGCAGCAAGTCTATTGCTTACACAGCACTTTAAGCTGAAGCTGCTATAGTACCGCCTCCAGTTCCATATAATACCGCAGGTACCGGAGCGCTGCATAGCAACAGAGTCCCATGTCCTAAAAAGGAGTTGTACACTCACTGAGCACTTTATTAGGAAGACTACACTAGCAGGGCCAGTTCCAGACATTCTGCTGCCTGAAGGAGGATGTGCGACCAGATGTCACTGCTACCGATTGAGTGCAGTGATAGGCCCATTGACAGTGCTGTGGTCCAGACCGTCGGCACCAGTTAGCAAAAGGAGCAGCGGGCCACTGTGATTGGTCAGTCTGGTGCCAGCAGTCCCGCCTGATTGGTCGCATGCTAAAGCTTCCCCCTCAGACTGGCTATGGTGATCTCTCGCCGGTGATGGGGGTTTGTGGTAGCATGCCTCAATAAGGTGCATATATCAACACCTCACCTGCTTATGATGTCATAGGGAAGAGCGGCAGGTGCCACCGGTCAAATGAGGATGGAGATTTGGGGATGCATGAATGAGGAGGGCAGAGTGTGTGCCAGGAGGGCGGGCAGGAGAGCAGAGAGGAGGCAGGTGTCAGGTGACCCAAACTGTCCAAATGCCGCCCATTAGATTTCTCCACCTGAATCACGATTTAGGTGGCTTCATGGTAGGTCCGGCCCTGTAAACTTAGTACTAGGTGGGGCCTATCACTGGCTTCAGATATTTATGGCCTGGGATCAGGGATGGTTCCACAGTTTTTTCTGCCCAAAGCAAGTTCTTGTAGCCACCAAGTAGCGCAAAAGCAATGAGAGTCTATGGAGAAATCACACTTATTGCAGTCCGATCCGGTGCGCTGAGGCGACGCAAGGGCCAGAGCGCTGTACTGCAAGCACCACGCTTAACGCACGGTTCTTGGAGTAATGGAAGTCTATGGGTGATGCAGTAAGTGTAAACACCAGAGCGCGGTCCATCGTGGCACGCATGTGCGGACTGACGGTAATCCCAGTGATGTAGTTCCTGCTGAGCAGGGAGTACGTCAAAAAGTGGGGGCGGTGCAATGCATATAACCATGTCGGCATTCTCTACCGCAGGGCCATATGAATGTCGTTATTTTCGTCGCTGTGGGATGTGGCAAGGAGCATTGCACCACAACACAAAAAAACAAAAGTAAAACAGACCTAAAAGAAATGCTTAAAGGGGAACTGAAGAGAGAGGTATATGGAGGCAGTCATGTTTATTTCCTTTTAATCAATACCAGTTGCCTGGCAGCCCTGCTGGTCTATTTCTCTGCAGTAGTATCTGATTAAAACCAAAAACAAGCATGCAGCTAGTCTTGTCAGATCAGACTTATAATGCTGGGAATACACGTTTCGTTTTTGCGTTCGTTTTAGCCTTCGATTTGTTCGGTAAACGAATCAAGTGTTGAAAACGTATGTGAAAATAGTCATAATCTCATTATAGTTTCGATTAATAGACCCCAAAAACGAACGACTAGTGATCGAACATGTTTGATATTATCTCTCTTTATCCATCTAATCGAGCCATTGGTAGGCTTGATGGCTGTTCAGATCGATTATATATTCGTTTATGCCGTCCGTCCCTGTACTACGTTTCGTTTCTTAGCAGCCTTCGATCATTGGAAAAACGAAACCATCAGAATCGAAAAAAAAAAACGAAACCATGGGTGGTGATATTAACCGTATGATCGATTATTTCGGGTTTGAAAAGGACAAAAGGCACAATCGAAACGAAGGCTAAAACGAAGGCAAAAACAAAACGTGTATTCCCAGCTTAAGTCTGAACCACTGAAACACCTGATCTGCTGCATGCTTGTTCAGGGGCTATGGCTAATAGTATTAGAGGCAGAGGATCAGCAGGGCTGCCAGGCAACTGGTATTGTCTAAAAGGAAATAAACATGACAGCCTCCATATACCTCTCTCTTCAGTTCCCCTTTAAGTAGCCTGGCTCTCTATATCCCCCCATCTGGATACGCAGAGCGGCCGCAGCGAAGTGCAGTTACCTATTCCCCCGCCGAAAACTTTCTGCTTCTGTAACTCAGCCTATCACCATGCAGAAGCGCCCCTCCGTAGGTTCCCAATAGATGTTATGGCGTGCATGAAAAAAAGGCTGCAAGGAAAAAAGGGCCCGGCTGGATAACGAAATGGCGCCGGTGGATAATGAAATCTTAATAACGATAAACATTGTTGTCAAACTTTGTTAAAGATAAATACAGTTTCCAAAAACAGATGGGAGATAATAACGAATTTAAGTTATTAACATTAAAAATTGTTATGTAATTCAACAATACAGCTTAACCCAGCCCTACTCTCACACAGAACCCTCCTAGTGGTGCTTAAAACGAACCACTCCCGCGGTGGCGCCTAACTCTAACCACCCCCTCGGAGATGCCTTACCCTAACCACCCCGGCGGTGCCTAACCACCCCCTGGTGATACCTAACCCTAAACGCCGCCTGGGTGGTGCGTAACCCTAACCACTCCCTTTGCAAAAACACCTTTTTACACATAGAAATGATAATACTGTATCTTTGATAACGTAAAATCTGTACATACAAACAAAATAATATAAAAAAATTATAACGTTGCAAGCTTCTAAAGCGATAACATACTACAAAAACTGTAATGTTCTAATGTTGTTAACGATATTTATCGCGGCGCCCTTTTTTCATCATATTAACTGATAATTGCATTAGATACACATGTGACGTATATGGACTGTATGTATGGAACATTACTGTTCACATCCCATCTATAAGTAACACTTGAGCTCTGGAGTTACTTACTGGAGGTAACTTTGGGTCAGAATAATATGTTTGTTACATTGCAGTTCCACCTTTATCTCATTCTAACCGGTTTCCTCTGGTTTTTGAAGGCCGAAAACCATACTGTCCATTGCCTGTGCACGAGGTGTCCACGCTTGGCTGTGTTGTATTGCGTAGTAGCATAGATGTGTACTGTGATCACGGACCTATGACAGCGACTGTGTATGTGATTGTGTGTGTTATGGTTTAGGGGGTATAATTGGGTTGGGAAAATGCCTGGACTTTGGGACTTTTCTGCCGAGACCAACAGACGTGTTGGATTGTGTCGCCAGGTGTTTTCCCCTACGGAGGATTGACGGAGTCCCCTCTATCTTGTGTGATGTTGCTACAACACTTAGTAAAGAATGTTGATGCATGCTTACTCATAATTACTAACACTTAAACTATGATTCTGCAAATACCTTTACATTTATAACAGAATTATAGAACAATTGTAAACGATTGTGGAACTCTCTCCGTGGTCAGCGCACAGGATGTGCACTGACACTGCGGAAATCCTCCACAAGCGTATAATTTGAGAGAACCCAGCAAAAGGTGCAACGCACCTGTAGAGGGAAATTCCTGTCGGCAGATGGAGCTGTGGAGTGCAAAGGAACAGATCCTCTGCCCTGCCACAGACGCCAGACAGGAATTGTACGAAGGGAAGAAACGCAGGGCAAGATGGCCCTGAAAGAAAGAGAGAGCAAAGCGACAGAGGGTATGTGTGTCCACCAATCTAGTCGCCACCCTGCGATGATGAACACACAACCATGAAGATCAGGTGAGAAGGCAATCGCAGGAGATGGCGATTGCTAACAGCGACACAAGACAGAATAAGCACAGAGGAGGAATATATGTGTGTGCACCAATCTAGTCGCCAACCTGCGACGGTGAACACACAACAGAGGAAACCAAGTGAGAACGTAATCGCGAGAAGCGAATGAGAATGAGCACAGGGACAGAATGTATGTGTGTGCACCAGTCCAGTCGCCAACCCGCGACGGTGCACACACAACAGCAGATACGAAGTAGGAACACAATCGCGAGAGAGGCGATTGCCAGAGATGACACAAGGCTAAAGCAAGACAGGGCACGAGAGTAGCAAAGGCACAGCAAATCATACAATGAGAAGATAAGGAAAATAACAAACGCAACCACCGCACTCATTCGCAACAGCGAACGCGTTTACAGCGCGGTCTCCGCGTGTTAAGCACAACAGAGACAAGCACGCCTAACTAACCACCAACAGACAAACACGACACAGAGGACGCGAGCGCTTGCTTAACGGTTATCTCGCCGAGCCTCCAGCAAGCGTTCGTATCAGACACGACAGATACACGAAAACAGGAATAAGTGAGAGATACGATCCACCGCTCTTCCGCCAGAGCGAGTGCGATCTAAATAAGGAAATGGAGTTAGCAGGATCCACTTCTCTTTCCGCCAGAGCTAGTGTGATCCAAGTACAGCAAGAGAGTTAGCAGGATCCACTGCTCTTTCGGCCAGAGCAAGTGTGATCCAAGTATAGAAACAGAGCGAGCTGGATCCACTGCTCTTTCCGCCAGAGCAAGTGCGATCCAAGTACAACAGACAGAACAGGCAATACAAATAATGCAATCCTAACTGCTCTAGCAAGGATGCCTAGTGCTGTCCCAAGAATTACTCTAAGCTAATCTTTAAACAATGAGCATGGCTGACACTCCAGGAGTGTTTACACAGGACAAACCCGTATGACCAGTACTGTGGAATCACATTGTATAGAGCAAGCCTACAAAGGATGTGGCTAGGCAATTTGCATGACAAACGTATGCAAATTCCTCAGCAGCAGCAGGCTGCAAAACTGACAAAAGGTCTCTTTTCCAAAGACCTGCAGAATGCAGCCCAGAACAATAATCAAAAGGCTGCCTGCCTGCGCAGGCAGCCGAGCGGATCATCACAACAATACTATTATTGATTTGTATTTAGTTTTGTCAGCGATTTTGTTCTTGCCTAGTATAACTACAAGTCAAGTAGTCAAATAGCACACCGTGCTTCTCATGAGCAAAAAAGATGAATAGGATTTATTCCTTCAAAGTGTGTCAAAACACCATTGATTGTGTTTCGGGGCCACGCAGGGTCCCCTTCTTCAGACTTCTTTGATGTCTGCCTTGTCTGAAGAAAGGGACCCCGCGTGGCTGGTTGTGGACTGCTAACGGGCTAGCCTGTGGAGGAACGCAGAGACCATCAGGAGAAGGAGAAGGCTCTATAGGACCCAGAGCCTTTCCTCTCCTTAGGCGAATATCTGTTCTTTATTTTAAAATTCGCTTCAGACTCCCTTTAAAACAGTAATTAAATAAATAATTCAGGTATATGGCATTATTGATCAACTCTAGACTTTGAAACTCTTTCACAAGACATAAAGAACACCTGAAGCGAAAAAAAAACCCCAAACCTTATGATATAATGAATTGTATGGGTAGTATAGACAGTGAATAGAAAATAAGGGCGGAGCATAACCCTAACCCCAAAGCAGCAAATATAGCCAACTATGACCATTAAATAATAAGTGCAGAAACAGTTACCCCAGACACCAGAAAATAAACGCCATTTGGGCAACATTTCAGCAGAAAACAAACGCAATTTGGGCAACATTTCAGCAGAAAACAAACACAATTTGGGCAACATTTCACCGGAAACAAACGCAATTTGGGCAACATTTCAGCAGAAAACAAACGAAATTTGGGCAATATTTCAGCAGAAAACAAACGCAATTTGGGCAACATTTCACCAGAAAAGAAACGCAATTTGGGCAACATTTCACCTGAAAATCAATGCAATGTGGGCAACATTTCACCTGAAAATCAATGCAATGTGGGCAACATTTCAACAGAAAATAACGCAGTGGGCAACATTTCAGCAGAAAATAATGCAGTGGGCAACATTTCAGCAGAAAATAATGCAGTGGACAACATTTCAGCAGAAAATAATGCAATGTGGGCAACATTTCACCTGCAAAAAAAATAATTTACTCACCTGACAGAAGTCCCCTCTCCCGGCCGGCCTCTGGTGCGCAGCTCCCCCAGACGATCTTCCTCCTGCAATCTCCCACGCTGAATGGAATAGCAGGGCTACGGGAACATGGCACCCGAAGCCCTGTACTGGAGACACAAATAGTCTCCAGTACAGGGCTTCGGACGCCATCTTCCCGTAGCCCTGCTCTGCCTGCCTGCTATGAACTGGCGCGGAATCTATTAGACGCCACGGCCAGTTCATGCAATCGTACAGGACTGTTGAGTAGCTCAGAGAAGCTCTTTTGCATAGATAACTGAAGTTGAACTCTTCCTGTACTGGAAAACAATATGAGACTTTTTTCTTTGCTACTAATATTCTATTTCTTAGCTGTATAACACACACAATTCATTATATCATAAGTTTATTTTCACTTTAGGATTGCTTTAAGTGAAATAAATCTACCCATGTGCGGGTTGAGAGCAGCCCTATCTGGCAAGCAATCAGTCAGATACTGATCGGAAAGGAGTAGGTAGTAGCGATCAATACATCAGCTTGTCCCATCCAATCTTTAGCAGAATTATCACTGAGTTTTGTTTACACTGCTAGCGCTGTCTCACTCAATGTAGTACAACGTTAGGTGGTCATCAGTCTTCTGCTATTCCCACCACCGCCAACTCAACTGAAATTTTCCAACAAGCCAGTCCCTCCTTTTATTTGATAAATTGTCTGAAATCAGTTGTCAGTTTATCGATCAGATATGTAGTCAACAGATCACCCCAGTGATTCACCCGCAGCTTTGATCAAACTTGATGGATCTGCTGGCAAAATTGATACAAAACTGGCCACCTTAAAGAGAATCTGTATTGTTAAAATCGCACAAAAGTAAACATACCAGTGCGTTAGGGGACATCTCCTATTACCCTCTGTCACAATTTCGCCGCTCCCCGCCGCATTAAAAGTGGTTAAAAACAGTTTTAAAAAGTTTGTTTATAAACAAACAAAATGGCCGCCAAAACAGGAAGTAGGTTGATGTACAGTATGTCCACACATAGAAAATACATCCATACACAAGCAGGTTGTATACAGCCTTCCTTTTGAATCTCAAGAGATCATTTGTGTGTTTCTTTCCCCCTGCATCTCTCATGCACTGAAGTTTCAGGCTGCTCTTTTCTTCCTGCAAACAGCTTTGCCCTTGTCTGTAATTTCCTCAGTACGTGAAAGCCTAGCCAGCTCAGAGGACTATTTATCCAGGTTGTAAAAGATAAGAGAGAAGAGAGAAGCTGCTCTAATCTAAATAATACACAGGCAGTGTGCAGAGAGGGGCCAGGAAGGGGGAGTTCATAGCAGAACCACAACACTGAAGAACTTGGCAGCCTTCCAGACACAGGCCGACAAGTCTGACAGGGGAAAGATACATTGATTTATTACAGAGACTGTGATAGTAGAAAGTGCTGCAGTAAGCTAGAACACATTAGAATAGCTTTTGGAACTTGTAGGATGATAAAAAACAGGATGTAATTTTTGTTACGGAGTCTCTTTAAAGAGAATCTGTATTAAAATTGCACAAAAGTAAACATACCAGTGCGTTAGGGGACATCTCCTATTACCCTCTGTCACAATTTCGCCGCTCCTCGCCGCATTAAAAGTGGTTAAAAACAGTTTTTAAAAGTTTGTTTATAAACAAACAAAATGGCCACCAAAACAGGAAGTAGGTTGATGTACAGTATGTCCACACATAGAAAATACATCCATACACAAGCAGGCTGTATACAGCCTTCCTTTTGAATCTCAAGAGATCATTTGTGTGTTTCTTTCCCCCTGCAGCTCTCATGCACTGAAGTTTCAGGCTGCTCGTTTCTTCCTGCAAACAGCTTTGCCTTTGTCTGTAATTCCTCAGTATGTGAAAGCCCAGCCAGCTCAGAGGAGGATTTATCCAGCTTGTAAAAGATAAGAGAGAAGCTGCCCTAATCTAAATAATACACAGGCAGTGTGCATAGAGGGGCCTGGAAGGGGGAGTTCATAGCAGAACCACAACACTGAAGAACTTGGCAGCCTTCCAGACACAGGCCGACAAGTCTGACAGGGGAAAGATACATTGATTTATTACAGAGACTGTGATAGTAGAAAGTGCTGCAGTAAGCTAGAACACATTAGAATAGCTTTTGGAACTTGTAGGATGATAAAAAACAGGATGCAATTTTTGTCACGGAGTCTCTTTAAAAAGGCACTGTAGTGACAAATAGTATATTGCACTAAATGATTCAGAATACCCACTTTTATGGTCATTTTCCTGCTTATACCTTCAGAAACACTTCCCATATCTATATACTGTACTGCTGTATATTGTATGTAGCCCCGCCCTCCCAGTGATGTCACCGCCTAGGCTGTTTAGCTATGCGGAATTCTCCTCCCAGAGCATTCTGGGATACCTGGCATAATTTTCACACATTTCGCTATTCTCAGACACAAACAAACTGCACCTGAGAGGACTAAACTTCAGAATGTGGGGAGGTGTGTAGTCCAGAGGAGCCCCAAGACTTCCTATGGATACAGGAAAAACACAGAGAGTGACCAGGAGCCCCTTATGGTGTAGTATATTAATGTCAGGTTCTGGATAAATACAAAGTGATGAGGTACTCACATCACAAAGGTGGGTTGCAAGACCAGCAACCACAGTATAAAAACAAGTGAGGAAATCCCATCCCCACTCGGGCTCTTTGTCTTCAAATGTGTGGGTCGCAATCCAGAGAAAAACTGATAGCAACCTCTAATAGCTAGGGGGCTGTAAACAATATCACTGGAAGGGAGAAGGTGCCCCAAAAAATAACCATGGATGCAATAAATATAAAATGGCTTACCTCTAAGAAGATGGGGCAACGCCAATATAGGAAAGAAATTTTAATAATCAGACACAAAAACGATAGTGTGTTTTGCGGAGCACAGTCCACTTCCTCAGATCAAATAAAGCAGTGTCTGGGTAGCCAAAAGCTTTAGGTGCTCCAACCTCTGCACCTTGGCTACCCAGACACTGCTTTATTTGATCTGAGGAAGCGGACTGTGCTCCGCGAAACGCGTTATTGTTTTTGTGTCTGATTATTAAAATTTCTTTCTTATATTGGCGTCGCCCCTTCTCCTCAGAGGTAAGCCATTTTATATTTATTACATCTATGGTTATTTTTTGGGGTACCTTCTCCCTGCTGCAACTACTGCCTCAATATATTAGATCTTCTTCCTTTTCACTGAGTTCAAGCAGCTTAAATGGAAAGTCTCACCACACATGTTGGAAAATCTCCACAGGAGTGGGGCGTGGCAGAAGCTAAGGGGAACTAATAGCACAGAGTGTTCTGTACATGTAGATAGGCACCCGGTATAACAAGGTGAAGAGAACATGCAGCGATAAATCATACACCACCATCATGTATTGTAGCTTCTTAAAGCTGGCCACTAATGGTCCAATTTGTAGCGAAAAATCGTTCGAGCGATCAGAAATTCTGATCGGATTGGTTGTACATAATCTCCATTGGTGGACACAATCGATTATGAATGAGTTAAAAAAAATGTCGCCTGAATGAATTTTCGTTGAACGAAAATTTGGATTTTCTTGGTGGTCGTGATAGATAGGAAGCAATGATTGGTTAGTTGATGGTGTAGTGAACGATTTTTCGTCCGATCAGAATTTCTGATCGCTCTAACGATTTTTCGCTAGAAATTGGACCGTTAGTGGCCA